>NC_058404.1:185908-394100 GCF_002201575.2 Neomonachus schauinslandi | reverse complement strand
GTTCTGTGGGCATGGGCGATCCAGGGGAGGACGCGGTCCTCCCTTCCTCCCGTGCTGTGGGCTGTGTGTGCGATCCAGGGAAGCACGCGGTCCTCCCGTGGCTCCCACAGTCTTGCAGCATTTGGAGCTAGTTACAGATCTCCTGCTTAGAACAAAGCATGTTTCGTGTTGATTGTGCGGAAGCTCTGCAGGCACAGCGTGTGCTGCTTACCTGGTGGGGATGTATAGGACAGTCAGGGTAGCGGGCTTTCCTGCTCGGACATCAGTACGTGAGTGAAATGGGCAGCGCATCTAGGCTGTGGTTATGGATTGTTTCCTGTTGTAGGACGGCCCTGCGGAGCCTGCTTGTGAGCTGTGAGCACGTTTCCGGCATTCTGCTTGCGGGGTTTGACTGCTCGTGGTAGAGGTGCTGAGAAGGTCTCATCCTCCTGGCATTTTCAAATACTACCGTCTCCTTTATCCTTTTAAACAGCTTTATTGAGATATTGTTCATTTGACATCAATCCATCCCCTTAAAGTGTAAAACTAATGATTTAGTGTATTCACAGATATGTGCAACCTGTCAGTTTTAGAACAAAATTTTCGTGACCTCAAAAAGAAACCCATTCCTGAAGCTATGCACTCTACTGTTTCCCCTCCCCAAGCAGCCCTAAGCAACCACTAATCTAATTTGTATCACAGAGATTTTAGTATATTTCGTGGCCTTTTTTACTGGCCTCTTTCACTTAATGTAATTTTTAAAGGTTCAATTATATTGTGCATTTATCAATGCTTCATTACTTTTTATTGCTGAATAATTTTTATTGTATCAATCTGCCACAAACATTTGGGCTCCTGCTTTTGGCCCTTGTGAATACTGTGATGTTGTAAACGTGTGTGTAGAAGATTTTGTGTGGACCTGTGTTTCTAGGGTTGGTGGGTATATATCTAGGAATACAGTTTCTGGGTGCTGGAAGACTGAGTGTTTGCATCTGCCCCGTGCCCCTGATTCATACGTTGAACGCTAATCTCCAGAGTGATGGTGGTAGGAGGTGGGTCCTTTGGGACATGGGTAGGTTATGAGAATGCTCTGCCTGGCCTTAAGTGCCTTTATGAAAGGGACCCGGCAGAGCTCCCTTGCCTCGTCTGCCATGTCAGGACCCATTGGCCAGATCGCCATCCATGAGGCAGGAAGAGGGCTCTCACCAGACACTAAACCCATTGCTACCTTGACCTTGGACTTCCAGACTCCAAAAGTTAGAGAATAAACTTCGGTTATTTCTAAGCCGCCCAGTCTGTAGTGTTCTGTTAGAGCAGCCTGGTGGACTAAGACACTGGGTCATATGGTAACTCTATGTTTAATGGCTTTAGGAGCCTGCTGGACTGTTTTCTATGGGCACTTTCTCCATTTGACATTCCCAACAGTGATGTATGAGGATCTGAGTTCTTTCTTTTTTATTTCTATTTTTTTAATTATTTTTTTTTAAGATTTTATTTATTTGAGAGAGAGAGAGCACAAGCCGGGAGGAGGGGGACAGAGGCAGAAGGAGAAGCAGACTCCCTGCTGAGCAGGGAACCTGATGCGGGACTCGATGTGGGACTCGATCCCAGGACCCTGAGATCATGACCTGAGCTGAAGGCAGATGCTTAACCAACTGAGCCACCCAGGTACCCTGAGGGTCTGATTTCTCCACATCCTTGTTATTATCTGACTTTTTGATTTTAGTCATTCTAGTGGGTTTGAAGTAGTATCTCATTGTGGTTTTGATTTGTATTTTCCTGATGTACTGAGTATCTTTTCATGTGCTTATTGCCTATTTATACAACTTTTTGGAGAGGTATTTATTCTGATGCTTTGCTCATATTTAAAGCTTGGGTTTTCTTTTTATTATTGAATTGTAAAGTTCTTCATATATTCTAAATTTAAGTCCCTTATCTGATCATATGATTTGTAAATATTTTCTCCCATTCTGTGGGTTGTCTTCACTTTCTTGATAGTATCCTTAGGGCACAATTTTTTTTAAGATTTTATTTATTTATTTGACAGAGAGACACAGTGAGAGAGGGAACACAAGCAGGGGGAGTGGGAGAGGGAGAAGCAGGCTTCCCACTAAGTAGGGAGCCCGATGTGGGACTCGATCCCAGGAACCTGAGATCATGACCTGAGCCGAAGGCAGACGCTTAATGACTGAGCCACCCAGGTGCCCCCTGAGGCACAATTTTTAAAAATTAAGTTGAACTCCAGTTTATCTCTTTTTTTCTTTTGTTGCTTCTGGTTTGGTATCTTATCTAAGAATCCTTTTCCAAATCCAAGATCTTAGAGGTTTGCCCCATGTTTTCTGTTCAGTGTTTTATAATTTTAGCTCCTTCATTTAGATCTCCGATCCATTTTGAGTTAATATTTGTAAGTGGTGTTAGGTAAGGGTCCAGCTTCATTCTTTTGCCTGTGGCTCTTTAGGAGTCCCAGCATCATTTGTTGTAAAGACTGTTCTTTTCCTAGTTGATCGTCGTAGCTCCCTTCAGGAAAATCAGTTGACCCTAGATGGATGGGTTTGTTTCTGGATTCTACTTCTATTCCGTTCATCTATTTATTTATTCATGTACCAGCCCCACACTGTCTTGATTGCCACTGCTTTGTAGTAAGTTCTTTTTTTTAAGAAAATGTTTTGAGTATAGTTAACCCGTTAACATTTGTTTCAGATGTACGACATTGTGATTCGAGTTCTTCACAGGTTGTGTGGATCTACCTTCTGTCACCATTCAGCACTGTTGCAACACCACCAACTGTATTCCCTGTGCTGTGCTTTTCATCCCCACAATTTACTCGTCCCATAGCAGGAAGCCTGGACCTCCTACTCCCCTGCACCCATTTTGCCCACCACCCACCCGTTTCCTTCTGGCAGCCATCAGTTTGTTCTCTGTATTTATAGGTGCTTTGTAGTAAGGTTTTTTGTGAGTCCTTCTGCTTTTTTTTTTTTTAAAGATTATTTTGACTATTTGGAATCTCTTGTGATTCCATATAAATTTTAGACTCGCTTTATCATTTTCTACAAAGAAGTCAGATAGGATTGTGATAAGGGATGGCATTGAACCTATAGATCAGTTTGGGGACATTGCTATCTTGACAGTGTTATGTCTCCTGAACATGATATGAGTTTCTGTTTATTCAAATCTTTTAAAACTTCTTTTTTTTTTATTCAGCTTCATCTTTTTTAAATTTAATTTTATTATGTTATGTTAGTCACCATACAGTAAGTACATCATTGGTTTTTGATGTGGTGATCCACGATCCATTGTTTTCGTATGACACCCAGTGCTCCATGCAGTACGTGCCCTCCTTAATACCCACCACCGGGCTAACCAATCCCCCCTCCCCCCTCCCTTCTAAAACCCTGTTTGTTTCTCAGAGTCCAGAGTCTCTCATGGTTCATCTCTCCCTCCAATTCCCGCCCCCCCCGTTTTTCCCTTCCTTCTCCTAATGTCCTCCATGCTATTCCTTATGTTCCACAAAGAAGTGATAAAACTTTATTTCAATAATATTTTGTAGTTTTCAGGGAAGAAATTTTCAGCTTTTGTAAAATTTATTTTGAAGTATTCTGTTTGATGTGTTTGTAAATGGAAGTTTTCTTAATTGATCATTGCTGGTGTATAGGAACACAACAGGTTTTTGTATATTGATCATATATTATCTCAAATTGTTGAACTTGTTTATTAGTTCTAATAGGTTTTTGGTGGATTCCTTAAGATTTTCTACGTAAAAGATGTTATTAAAGTAGAGATAGTTGTACCTCTTCCTTTCCAATCTGGCTGCTTTTTATTTTATTTTTTCCAGTTGCCATGCTCGCACCTTCATCACAGTGTTAAATAGGAGTGGCCAGATCGGCCTCCTGTCTCGTTCTCGATCTCGGGGGAAAGCCTTCAGTAGTTAGCCACATAGATGATATTAGCTGTGGGGTTTCTTAGATGCCTCTTGTCAGATTGAGGAAGTTCCTTTTTTAAAATAATCGCTGATTGGAAAAAATAGCATAAAAAGCAAAGCAAACACTTAAAACTTACTGCTACCATACTTGGAGCCTACAGTGACAGTTTTATTGTAACTCTGTATGCAAATTATACTTGAAACTTGAATGGACTACTTCCAACTTACATGTTTAGATAACATGAGATAGCAGGTCAGAATAACAGATTTTGCACTAATAATAATACATAAAAGTGGGTCTTAAAAACACTTAATTTCTGGTTAGAAAGGTTACATATGCTCAAGGTAGGGTGTTTATATAAAATATACATGGACGTATATAAGTAAAAAAGTAGAAATAATTTATAACCCTCTACACGGGAGCATTCTCCTCTATTACTAGTTTGTTGAATATTTTTATCATAAAGGGTGTTGGATTTTATAAGATGCTTTTTCTTATCTATTGAGATAATTATATAATTTTTGTTTTTTATTTTCATGAAATGCTTTTATTATATTAATAGATTGTCAGATGTTGAACCAACCTTGCATTTCTGGGATAATTCCCACTGAGCCATGGTGCATAATTCTTTTTACTCTTTGCTGGATTCAGTTTGCTAGTATTTTGTTGATGATTATTTTGTTTATATCTGTAAGAGATAACTGGTCTGTTTCCTTTTCTTGTGATGTCTTTGTCTGGTTTTGGTATTAGGGTGAAATTGCCATTAGAAAATGAATTAGGAAGAGTTTCTTCCTCTCATATCTTTTGGAGCAATTTGTGAATAAATGGTATTTATTCTTCTTTTAAATGTTTGGTAGGACTCAGTCGTGAATACATTTGGGCCTGTGCTTTTCTTTTGGGGTAGCTTTTAGATTACTAATTCAGTTTCTCTGCTTGTTGTAGATCTATTCAGGTTTTTTGTTTCCTCTTGAGTCAGTTTTGGTAGTGTGTATGTGTAGGGATTTCATCTGTGTTATGCAATTTGTTAATGTACAGTTGTTCAGAGTTCCTTTATTCTTATTTTTGTAAAGTCAGTAATAATGTCCTCTCTTTAATTCCTGATTCTAGTAATTTGAATATTCTCCCTTTTTTTCTTTGGTCGGTCTAAAGATTTGTCAATTTTGCTGATCCTTTTAATGAACCAGCTTTTGTTTTCGTTGATCTCTCCATTGTTATTTGTTCTCTCTTTGATTGATTTCTGCTTTAATCTTTTTTTATTTCCTTCCTTCAGCTTTGTGTTAGGTTATTTTGGTTTTTTGTTTTTTTTTTCCCCAGTGTTAAGATGGAAGTTTAGATTATTGATTTGAAGTCTTTGTTACCTTGAAGGTTAAACATTTTCCTGTAAGCACTGCCTTAGCTGCATCCCGTAAGTTTTGGTATGTTGTGTCTTGTCTGTAATTTATTTCAAACTATTTTTGGTTTCCCTTTTCAGTCCTTGTTTGACTCACTGGTTATTTAGGAATGTGTTGTTTAATTCCCATATACTTGTGAGTTTTTCTTGCTATTGATTTCTAATTTCATACCACTGTTGGCAAAGAACCTACTCAGAATTATTTCATCCTATTATTTTTTTAAAGATTTTATTTATTTATTTGAGAGAGAGCGAGTGTGTGCAAGTGGGGGAGGGACCGAGGGAGAGGGAGAAACAGACTCCCCGCTGAGCAGGGAGCCCACTATAGGGCTCAATCCCAGGACCCTGAGATCCTGACTTGGGCGGAAGGCAGACAGTTAACCGACTGAACCAGCCAAGTGCCCCTGGTTTCATCTTATTAAATGTACTGAGATTTGTTTTAGGCCTAGCGTATGTTCTATCTTGAACACTACTCCCTCTGCACCTGAGAAGAGTGTGTATTCTATTGTTGGATGGAATGTTTTATATATATGTTGGTTCTAGTTAGTTTGTAGTGGTTTTCACGTCTTCGGTCGCTATCTTCTGTGTAGTGGTATTCATTATTGTTAGTGGCATATCCTTTATTGTTGGGTTGTCTAGTTCTCCCTTTATTTATTATTTCTCCCATTTTTGCTTCTTGTATTTTGTTCTGTTAGTATGAATCTTTATGCCTTCCTGATGGTAATTCATTTATCATTATGAAATTTCTCCTTACCTTTAGTAACTTTTGAAATTTTATTGTCTATCTTATCCACTGATACAACCCCTCCAGCTTCTGTGGTTCCTGTTTGTATGACCTCTCTTTGCCCTTCCTTTTACTTTACTCTCTTTTTATCTTTGAAATTTAGGGTATGTCTCCTGTAGGCAGCCTTTAGTTGGATCAGTTTTTTTAAAATCCAGGATGACCATCTCTGCCTCTGATTGGATTATTTAATGTGTTTACGTGTAATAGAGTATTGTTGCTGTAGCAGGTTTCCATCTGCCATTTTACGTTTTGTTTTCTAGGTCTCATGTCTGTTTTGCTTCTCTATTCCTCTTCTGACCCTTTCTTTGCATTGGGTATATTTTCTCTTGTAACATTTTAATTTCTTCTTATCATTTACTGTCTGTGGTCCTTTTCTTAGCCCAATACAGTCTTCCACCACCCACCTCTTTAATGCTGTTGTTGGCAAATGCATTACACATGCATTATATCTGTATATATTACAGGCCCAATAGTACATTATATGCATATTATTGTCTACACTCTTTTTTAAGTTGGTTGTGAGAAGAAACAAAAATAGGCATTTTTAAAAAGATTTTATTTATTTGACAGAGAGCAGGAGCAGGGGGAGGGGCAGAGGGAGAGGAAGAAGCAGACTCCCCACTGAGCAGGGAGCCTGATCCTGGACTCATTCGCAGGACCCTGGGATCATGATCTGAGCTGAAGGCAGCTGCTTAACTGACTGAGCCATCTGGTGCCCCAGAAAAATAGGCATTTCTACTGTGTTTTGTGTTTAATTAAATAATGACCCCCACCAGTGCTCTGTTTTTTCATGTGGATTTGCTCACTGTATGTGTCACTTGCTTTCAGCTTGAAGGACTTCCTTTAGTCTTTCTTGTAAGGCAACAAATTCTTTCAAACTCGTTTATCTGGTTTATTTCATCTTTCTTTTTCAAAGATAGCTTTGTTAGATACAGGATTTTTGTTTGACAGTTTTTTGTTGAGCTCTTTGAATATGTTATCCCATTGCCTTATGGCCTCCATTGTTTTTTCTGAGAGTTCATCTTACTAGAGTTTCCTTGGTAAGTGACTAATCACTTTTTTCTTGTAGTTTTCAAGATGTTCTCCTGTCTTTGTGTGGTGTAATAAAAAAATGTATGTGGTCTTTGCCTCTGATTCCCAGCACAGAGGTTCTAAAATCCTTGGGATCTCCTGAATGTTAGGAGTTTTTGTTATGCTAACGAAGTGAGTGAAGATGGTGGATGCTTACCAGAAAGGGCAGGCCTGTGATTAGAGGCTTGAGATTGTCAGCCACCTCACCTCCAGGGAAGGGAGAAGGCTGGAGATTGAGTTCTAGCCTCTGGCCGGTGGTTTAACCAATGCCTACATGATGAAACTCCAATCAAAACTTTGAACACAAGGCTTAGTGGAGCTTTGTGGCTGGTGAACACACTGATGTGCTGGTGGGGAGTGATGAGCTGACCCTGACTCCCTGGAGGCAGGGAGGCTCCACATGGCCTCCCAGGCCTCCCACTGTGTGTCTCGTCCTGTAGCTGTTTCTCTTGTTAATACTACTGTAGTCTTAAGCGTAGTGGTTTCCTTCCTTCTGTGCGATTTTCGTTCAGCTATTGAACCTGAAGGGATTGTGGGAACCCTTGAATTTATACTTTTCCATCAGAGGTGCCCCTGGCCTGGGACGCCTGAAGTCAGGTCAGTCTTGAGGAGGACTGAGTCTTCATTGTAGAGTCTGAGACGAACTCCTGGTGGTTAGTGTCAGAATTGTATTTATGGTGAACCAGTTGGCGGGTGAGGCAGAACTCGGATTTTCTTTTACTATGTGCGTGTTTGTGGATCTCTGTGTTCATCCTACCTGTGGTTTGTTAAGCTTCCTGGATGTATTGATTTTTGGTGTTTGGTGAATTTGGGAAATGTTCTACTGTTTCTTTGGATATTTTCTTACCAGTTACTTTCTTCTGATGCTTCTATTTTGTATGTGTTGGCGTCACACATTTCTCTTAGGCTCTTCATTTCTCTTCATTCTTTTTCTCTCTGGTTTTTGGCTTGCATAATCCATCCTGATCCATCTTCAGGTTCCATAATTCTTTATTCTCCAAATTCAGACCTACTGCTGAGACCCTCCAGTACATCTTTATTTCATTTATTGTACCTCTCAACTTTAGCATTTCCATCTGATGCTTTCTGATCATGTCTGCCTCGTCCCTGGTGTTTTCTATGTGTGCAGTGCTGCCATCGTACTTTTATTTGCTTCTTCCGTGGTGTTTTCCTTCAGTCTTTTAAAACATAATTATTTATAATGGCTATTTTGTAGTGTTGTTATTGTTGTTAAATCCAACATCTGGGTGCGCTCACAGGCATTTTGTGTTTACTTTTTTCTGGTGTATGGGTCATACTTTTTTTTTGGCTGCTTCAAAATTTTTTGTTGGAAAGTGGACATTTTAATTTTTTAAAACTGGGGAATAATTAACATAATATATTGGTTTTAGGTATACAGTGAATGGTTTGACATCTGTATATATTGCAAAACGATCCCTACAGTATATGTATAGTTGAAAATCCTTTTTTCCTGTGGTGAGAACCACAAGAGTATACAACACAGTATTATTAACTACTGTCACTATGCTGTACATTATATCTCCATGACTTATTTATTTTATAACTGAAAATTTTTCTATCTTTTGACCACCGTCACTCATTTTGCGCCCCCTTCCCTAGCCCTTGGCAACCACCAATCTATTCTTTGTATCTATGAGCTTGTTGTGTGTGTGTGTATGTGTGTGTGTATCTTAAGATTACACATACAAGGGAGATCATAAGGTGTTTGTCTTTTTCTGACTTATTTCACTCAGCATAATGCCCTCAAGTTCCATCCATGTTTCCTTTTTTATGGATGACTAATATTCCATTATTTACACACACACTTTCTTTTTCCATTTATCTTCTGTTAGACACTTAGGTTGTTTCCATGTCCTGGGTATTGTGAATAATGCTGCAGTGAACGTGCGAGTACAGATGTCTTTTGAGCTGGTATTTTCATTTTCTTTGTATAAATAGCCAGAAGTGGAATTACTGGGTCACATGGTAGTTCTATGTTTAACCTTCTGAGGAACCTCCATACTGTTTTCCAGAGTGGCTGCACCAGCTTGCATTCCCACCAACAGTGTAGGAGGGTTCCCCTTTCTCCTCATCCTCGCCAACACTTGTTATCTCTTATCTTTTTGATATTAGGTGTGAGGTAATAGCTCAGCGTGGTTTTGATTTGTATTTCCCTGATGATAATAACGTTGAGCATCTTTTCATGTGTCTGTTAGCCATTTGTATGTTTTCTTGGGAGAAATGTCTATTCAGATCTTCTGCCTATTTTTTAATTGGATTGTTTTTTGGCTGTTGATTTGTATGAGTTCTTTTATATGTTTTAGATATTGGCCCTTTATCAGGTAAAAGATCTGCAAATATTTTCTTCCATTTGGTAGGCTGCCTTTTCATTTTGTTAATAGTTTTCCTTTGCTGTGCAGAAGCTTTTTACCTTGGTGTAGTCCTGCTAGTTGATTTTTGTTTTTATTGCCTTTGTTTTTGTGGCATATCCAAAAAAGTCATTGTTGAGACATATACATTCATGTCTTTACTCTGTTTAGAGTTTATTTTTATGTGTGGTGTAGGACAGGGTCCACTTTCATTATTTTGCATGTAGCTGTCCAGTTTTCCCAGCGCCATTTGCCAAGAGACTGTCTTTTTCCCCAATTCCTTTGGTTCCTATATTCTGGGTTCCTTTGTCATGAATTAATTGATCTTATCCATGTGGGCTTATTTCTGGGCTCCCTGTTCTGTTCTGTTGGTCTGTGTGTCTGGGTTTATGGTGGTATCATACTGTTTTGATTATCACAGCTTTGTGATAGAGTGTGACAATAGGGAGTATGAGGACTCTGCTTTGTTCTTCTTCATGATTGCTTTGGCAGTTTAGGGTCTTTTGAGGTTCCATGCAAATTTTGGGATTGTTTGTTCTATATTTGTTTAGAAACTGGACATTTAAAATACTGTGTTGTAGCAACTCTGAGTACTGTCCTTCCCTTCCACCGCCATTACGGTCATTATTTTTTTTGCTTCTTTGTTGAATGGCTAGCTGGATTATTTAATGACCTGTCCATGCCCCCACTCCGTTGTTAAATGTCTGCTCTAGCTTCCCAGGGAGTCCCGGCTGTAGGCATACCCATGTCACCTCTTTCTTGGCAACACCCGGCTGGTAAACTCCACTAATTGCCAGCTGACTGCTCTTGTTATTATTTAAATATGCTGGGTATGAATTTCTCTACAAACCAGTCAAACTGGCTGCTTTGAGGGAATCCTTTTTGAGGCTCCTGTTTGGTAATTGCTCTGAGTCTAGGGGCCCCTTCTAGGTTTATTCTCAGTTCTTTTCTGCTAGCTAGCTCACTTTAGCGTGTACTAGCCTCCCTGACTCTGAGAGCACCCTTAGGTTTAAATTTCTCCATGCTCTGTTGCAGATGAAGTCAACCCCTTTGGGAAGTGAGTCTTTGTCTTCCATAGCTGCTGCTGCTGCTCCCAGCTGTTTCATGTCCTGCTTCTGTCCCAGGTGCAGTCTCTGAGCCAGGGCTCTGGAGATGGGGGTGGAGACCATGACGGGCTTCTCTCTGAGCGGTTCCTTTACTCTGGGAGCAAGTGCTTTGTGGGGTGGGCAGATGCCTGGGGTCCTCTCAGCTTGCTCCTGCCTGTGTGTGACTGTCATCCCATGATCCGGGCGAGGTGATGAGGGCCGCAGGATTCCCAGCGATCCAAACGCATTCTGCCCCCTGAGAAGGGGCCCCGTCTCTCCAGGGAATCAGCCTCAGGATGAGAAATGCTGAAGCCCTGCTTCCCTGGGAGAACCGCCTTCCACCTGGGAGCTGCTGACTGTGGCCGTCTCGAGGGGCAAGGACACAGCAGTCACGATTCAAATACCACAGAGGCTCACCTTCCGTAGACGTGAATTTCTGAGTTTTCAAGTATTTGTAGGTTTTCTTAAGTAGATTTTTCTTTTTAAGGTAGATATTTTTTCATTTACAGTTTGTCCTTAGGAGCATTTCCAGAGGCTTTAAGTAGTTCTTCCTTTTTGGTTTTGGTTTTACAGTTTTCAGTGGTTCCGTTGGGGAGTGAGTCTTCAGAGCTCGTGCTCGTGATGGAAGGTGATTCTTGCTTTCCTCTTTAAAGCCCCACTTAAGTAGCTTCCAGACGTGGAGATTGTGTGCATCATGCACACCTGGACAGTGTCGGAGTGACGGACCCTGGGGTCTTCTCCGTTACTCATTTTGCTCCTTGGTGTAAGTCAAACTCTCCTTCTTCTTCTAATAGGAAGTGTTTAATACAGTAAATTTTCTCAAGAGGAGTTTTCAGTGGAGAGGGTGCATGGTGTGGGAGGTGGTGTTAATTTTGCTTTCACGGGTGCTCTCCTAGCCTGTGGGGGAGGGATTGTCAGAAGTCAGGCATCAGGCTGGCACACGGGGGCCCCGGCTATTGCCACGGGGGTGCGGCGGCCCCCCTGATCTGAGGCTGGCACCCCTCCTTCACCGTCAGTGCTGAAACCATTTGTTCAAGTCAGTGGTTCGGATTGCTGCCATTTGATGTGTTCATGTGTCTCTAGTAACTTTCAAAAGGAATGATGGCTTGAGTGAAGGCACAGGGTCTTTTTTTCCTTCATTGATTCTTTTTATTTCTGCCTTTTATGTATATGCATTTACCGTTTAAGTTCGTTTTTACAGCAGTAACACAGAACACCACTGTTACTTATGAACAGTAGCAACGGCTTTGGTCTGAGTTTCACGTGTTTCTTTTGGCATCTTCATACAATTTGGAATTCTCCTCATTTGACATTTCGTACAGCTAAGTTCTTATGACTATTTTTGGTAGTAGGATTGCAAATACGTAGAATTTTAGTATCATTAATGACTGTACGATGATTAAATGATTAGCTTCTCATCCAGCTGTGGAGTGGGGGATGGCATCTACCGTTTCTGGCAACATTCTGGACTCTTCTTGTACCTACACAATGGATAAGAAAATAAAGCCCAGAGAGAAAGCAGAGGGTAGTGTTTCATTTGACCGTTGTGCTTTTTCTGAGCACCCTTCTTCAGGAGATCTGCATGCTGCCGTGGCTCACTGGCGCCCCCCTCGTTGCTCTGAGGGTCGGACTGCCCCCAGGAGCGGGGGGGCGGGGGGAGGGGGGGAAGGCGGGGGCTACTGTGCTGCTCACGCTTGCTCACTCCCTGCAGCCCAGAGCCCCGCGGGGAATGGGGGCGGCGCTGTCAGAGGCGGGAAGGAGGGAGAACCGGGCCCTGCCTGCCATCGGTGAGGTGTGTCCGTGACCGCGGGCCGTGTCCACGGAGTCTTCAGACGCCGACTGAGTGAGAACTGCAAGCCCCACACGGCTCAGGGGAAAGCTGGAAGTAGCTGCATCCCTTGGCCCTGCCCCATGTGACCGTGGAGGAGGGCCCGGAGGGGCGCAGAAGGCAGCGCGGACCCCTGGCCCACGGCTCCCCACGTGTTGCAGCTGCTGCGTTTCGGGCAAAGCCGCAGCTGCGGCCACAACTCACCTCGGGGAGGCCTGATCCTTTGAGGGCTGTGTGTTGGGGGGTGTTTCCATGCTGCGTCCTGCTTTGTGTGAGGTTGTGTGCAAGTCTGGCCTTTGAGAATAATCATTTTTCTTTTATTCTCAACCTAAGCCTCCTTGAAGTATTGATTATCTGATAACGCTGGGTTTTGTCTGCTTTTATATATTCCCATTGCTGCGATTGAAGGGGGAATTCGGAGACTTTATGGGAAGTGGGTAGGAGTAGGTGGAATTTTTCATTGGTTTCTGGCAACATGTTCATTAAGTTCATCTGCCTGAAATATTTCTAGTAAAAAAAATCCCCATATTTTGGATTTTGGTTAGCAAAGTAATGGATGACTTCTCTTCATTGGGATTGCTTTTTCTAGTTCCTTCCAAACACGTTTTAAGCATTTTTGTCTTCGTCTGTTCCGCCTGCTGTAACAAAATACCAAGGACTGGGTGGCTTAAACCGCGGAGAGTAATTCTCACCATTTGTCGCTCTCAGAGTGGTGGTGGGGCCTCTCTTCCAGGCTGCACACGTCTTGCCGTGACTGTGTCCTCCCGTGGCAGGGCCTCTCTGTTTTCAGGGCCGCTCCAGCCTCATGAACTCCTCCCCCGAAGGCCCCACCTCTGAGCACCATCACGTCGGGGGTTAGGGTCCCAACATGTGAACTTTGCGGGGCACAGACCTTTGGACCATAGCAGCTTTCGTCACTGTGAACCGCGGTCTTCCTCCTCCTGAGAGGCTCTCCACCCCCGAGTTTTGCAGGAGGGCCGGCATGAGGAGCCTGTTATTAACGACAACGAGTGCTCAGCAACAGGTGCATGTGGATTCGTGCAGCACATGATGCGCTTGCTGGATCCGTGGCTTGTGGTACCTGTGGAACAAGAGGATGTGACCCCAGGGAGGCTACAGCCAGGCTGCTTCCCACCGTGGTCCCTTCGCTGCGTGGGCCGGCGCTCCACGTGCGTGAGCGCATATGTCTGTCTGCATTAGGCATACACGATTAGATCGAGTTATGATTGATACTGCTTACATAAATTGAATATTAGTCATCATTGAAGAAGGTTAATTTTCATTTCCATGAAATACTTTGTTAAACAATTAGGTGCAGGAAATAAAAATCCCCTTTTCCGTGCTGTCCAGATTCTCCTTGCTCTAAGTAAGTAATCACCACTGTCCGTTTCGTCTCAAAGAGATGTTGTAAAGGACAAAGGGGAGAAGTTCCTAGGGCTGGGAAATGGTTAAAAATGCTGCCTCAAAGCTCTGAATGAATTATTAGTAAATTTAGGTTCCAAAATGTGCATAAGCAAAGAACACAAGTTCATTTGTCTTGATGATTATCTTGTCACGGTCTGTGTTGAAGTGCTGGTTTTTGTTCTGAAAAGTAAACGGCAGAGTGTGAAGAAGTGGGTTAGCTCAAAGTGTAGACTGTCCCCACTGACAGGCACTGACAGGCCGCGTGTGGCTAAAGAGGTGCCCTGTTCCTGCTGACAGTATGTGGATTTCTAACGCAGATGGCTTTAAGGTGGTGGACTAAGTGTGGGTGTTAGTTTGGGATTCTCTGACTCGATGCTTCTGCTTGTGAAGAGCTCTCAGCTCGCTTGGTAAATGAATGTATTAGGGACCCTGCTTTCTCTGTTTTCTGGCTTCTGGACTCAATAAACACGTCATTGTTGTATTCCAAAACTAAATGAGAGAAGGAGAACTAAAGACAAAAAGGAACCTGTTACCCCAGATGCAGTGTCTGAGCCTGTCAGAGGAAACGTGAGGAGCCCCACTGTGGGCTGGCAAACAGGCCCTTCCTCTCGTGTTTTACAGAAACTGCAGGGAGGACGTCTCGTGGAGGCTGGTGCCTGGCAGAGCCCAGGGCGAAGTAGGAAAGCTGTTTTCACCACCAGGTCAGCAGGCCAGCAAGATTCCTTTGAGCTCTGAGGCCACACGTAGTCTCTGAGGGGCCTTTGTTTTTATATCTCTGCCAGAATCATTAAACTTGCAGAGATAACCTGGTCCCTGTCTCAGGTCACGATCTTCTCCTGTGAACAAGAAGATACTTTTGTATTCAGAATACTCTTGCTTTTCCCATTGTTTTGCCCATTTTTCTACTTGGCTGTTTTTATTTAATTTTTTTTTATAAAATCCTTTTTGTTGAAGTCTTTGGGATTTTTTTATGACTTTTCTTTTAATTCCAGTATAGTTAGCATACAGTGTGATGTTAGTTTCAGGCGTACAAGATACCAATTCCACACTTGCATACGTCACCCCGTGCTCATCACGCACAGCAAGCGCACTCCCTAATCTCCCTGTTTCCCCCTCCCCTATCCTCCTCCCCTCTGAGAACCCTCAGTGTGTTCTCTGTAGTTAAGAGTCTGGTTCTTGCTTTGCCCCCTCCTTTTTCCCCTTTCCTCATTTGTTTCTTAAATTCCACATATGCGTGAACTCACATGGTATTTGTCCTTCTCTGATTGACGTATTTCACTTAGCATAATACTCTCTAGTTCTAGCCACATCATTGCAAATGGCAAGATTTCATTCTTTTTACGGCTGAGTAATACTCCATTGTGTATATATACACCACATCTTTATCCATTCGTCTGTCCATGGACACTTGGGCAGCTTCCATAGCTTGGCTACTGTAAATAATGCTGCTGTAAACATAGGGGTGCATGTATCCTTTTTTAATTTCATGTATTTACTTACTTGACAGAGAGCCTCTGTGCTGCCCCCCGTCGTAGGGGCTGGAACAGCGGTTTTGTTCTGAGCTGGGGCTGCCGCTTCAGGTTGTCTCTTCAGCCCTGGGACCTCCTCCCCCCTCCTCCTGTGTCTCGTTGTGTCAGACAGTAGTACCCGTCTCGCAGTTGGGTTTTCATGTGTTCTCTTCTAAACGTGTCTCTGTTGCGCTGGGCATCTCTTCAGCAACACCTGGTCTCCTTTTTGTGTCCTCATCTGCATTTTGACCTGCCCCGGCCACTCCCCCCGACCCATCTTCCCTGCTTTCCTGTCCCTTCAGGACCAGGAGGACCGGCCGCATGGAGGGCCCAGCCTGTCCTTTGTCTCCCGGGCCTTGTGAGCGTCCCTGCGCGGGCGGCAGGCTGAGCCCTCTCTCCGGCCCCTTCCCACGAGTGCTGCTGGTCCGCGGGGACAGCCAGAGCTGAGGCTGCTGGGCCGAGAGGGGTCTGGGCGGCTCTGCTTCCCAGCAGGAGTCCGCATGTGATGTAAAGTGAACTCGGCCGTCTTGCGTGCATCTGGAACAGCACCAGTTGCCCCTCGCGGGGAGAACTGAGGGAAGTCCTGCTGGCTCAGACAGGGGTGCCAAGTTCTTACCACGGTAGAGCACACGCACACGAGCGCTCTAGGCTGGATGTCTGTGCCCCTCTGGGGTCACTTGTTCAGACCTAACCCCCAGTGGGATGGTTCGGCCAGGGGCCTCTGGGAGCAGGTGCTTCCAGAAGAGACCCGTCTGTGAACCAGGAGGAAGTGGGCCCTCACCCAACCCCGGAAAGCCAGGCCTGCCTGCAGAACTGTGAGAAGGAAACGTTGGTTAAGCCACCCCATCTGCAGGGTATTTTTTATAACTGCCCAAACTAAGACACACATGTACGATTTAAAATTAACTAAAGGATGGACACTGATTCTCTTTGTAATTTCTGTCTTCTGGCCAACCCATTCTTTTCTTCAGGTCTGTTTGCATGGAAGATGTACACCTCCCAGAGAGGTGTCAGTATGTAGACTTGTAAACGCTTCACGCAGATGTATCAACGTGCATATACACACGGACACGTCTAAACGGCCACGGCTTGTACTGCGCATACTGGGGGCGGCGTGTGGTAGGGATTCGGATTTGTGCGCGTCTTGCCGGCTGCGTCATTTTGGGGCCTGTGGCTCCTTCCAGCCTCGCCTGGTTCGGGCACGGACGTCCCCCACTCTGTGTCCCTGAACCTGCTGCGGGTGGGCATGAGGTGTGACCCTGTTTGGGGGGGTGTTTTCTTGTAAAGATGTGCTTGGCTCTGAGTCCTGGGCATGGCTCTTCCCTTCCATCCACACGGATAACCCGGGGGCTGGTCCATGGCCGGGGTACGGAGAAGAGCTGCGAACCCGACGGGCAGATCCCTGCCGTATCAGAGGCGGTTGATGGCAGGCATTTTCATCGTGGATTAGGAGCTCTGAAACGTGTGCGCTGCCGTGTTGTGCGCGTGGAACGAGCGCCGAGGCTGTGGGTCACGTTGAGTTGCAGGCTCCCCCCGAGGGCACCTGCATGGGGCACAGCTGGACAGACTGCGATTTGGAGAGCAGACCGTGTGACGTGCTGCCACTTCTCTGCTTCCGGGGCCTCGCCCGAGCCGCCCCGACAGATGAGAACGGTCCGTGGGCGGCTGGGCAGCCCGCCTCTCCCGGAGAGGCCTGTGGCCCCCAGCGCTGCCTCCGTCCCGGGTTTTGCGTGGAAGCGGCCGCGGCCCGCTGTGCTCCTGGCACCTCAGGGAGGCTCTGTTCTCCAGGAACAGAGTCGGGCTCCTGCCTCACCGTGGATGGAGGCTTAGTCAGGGACAGGGCAGGGACAGGGCAGGCGGGCACTGTCTGTGTCACACCTGCTGGGACCCAAGGGCACTGCTGCCCCTCGTCTGCCACCGGCCCTCAGTGGCACGTAGGGCTGCTCATCCCCATCCTGCCTTGGGGTCATCTGAATGGCCTTTTAAAGGGTGGGTGTTTGGGCGGGCAGAGCTCAGGGGCACGCTGCCCCTCTTGGCCCAGGGCCGCCTGCAGCAGGAAGGCTGGCCGTGCCCTCCACGGCCTTCCCAAGGCCCACGCTCTGTGGGTGCTGAATGCGCCATCAGAATTGTCCCCGTGGCCTGACGGCGCAGTTCTGCGAGAGGGCCGGGCACTCGACAGTTTGGTTATGAAATCCATTTCTCCAGGATTCCCAATTTCTCAATAACTTCAGACTGTCAAAACCTAAGCCTGTGGTGAGTTCTACCATTTAGAATGGTCTGGAAAAAAGTTAGGCTTCTTAAATGCCATCATGATTGAAACCTTGGCTGGCTCTTCGGAGACAGAGCAGACCGTGCTGTCCCTGCGGGGGACACTCCAGAGCGGGGAAGGCAGGCCGCGGGGTAACTGTGCTCTCCATGGTCTGCAGCGGGCTGGGCTGAGGGTCGCTGCTGCTGGCGGCAGCGTGAAAACCTGGACTTGCGCTCTGCTGGGATGGAGGACGGGGCCCCCGAGTTTCACGGGCACTCACCTCTTTTCCATCCACAGCAGGAGACGCGTGCAGTGCGCAAGCGATTCTAGGGGTGAGAGGACCCCTCGCACCAGATCACACACCAGATCGCACAGCTCAGACCTCGTGAGATGAACTGAAACGCTGACCTTGAACTGTCACCGCATCATTAATGAGAACAGTGTCTTCCTAACAAGACATTGGGATACCTGGCCTAACAAAGATTTTTAATTTTCTCTCCTGACCTATGAACTTAAATACCTTTAAAAAGTACGCACATTAAATAGCTTTTGTGAAGCAGTGACGTATCGACATTACACAGCATCTGGGCTGGACCGGCACCCACAGCTCTGTGGCGTCCATGGAACTGACCGGAACGCTGTGTTCCCTGCGCTCGTTCCTTTTTTCGGAGGCATGTGGTTATTCTACTCCCTTTGTCCTCACCAGTGAAATGCTGTGGCTCATTCATCACCCTTCAGCTTTGACATGATTTGAATGATGTGGTAAAATGTGTGTTTTGTTTTGTTTGAAGATTTTTATTTATTTGATGGAGAGACACAGCGAGAGAGGGAACACAAGCAGGGGGAGTGGGAGAGGGAGAAGCAGGCTTCCCGCGGAGCAGGGAGCCCGATGCGGGGCTCGATCCCAGGACCCCGGGATCATGACCCGAGCCGAAGGCAGACGCTTAACGACTGAGCCACCCAGGCACCCCTTCTCCCCTAATCTTTATCATTTCCTTCATTCTGCCAACTTTGGGCCCAGTCTGCTCTTGTTTTTCTAGTGCCCTGAGGCATCGTGTTCTGTTGTTCACCTGAGATCTTGTTTCTGTGTGAACATCCCTCTTAGAACAGCTTTTGCTACATCCCACAAGTTTTTGTATGTTATTTTCCATTTTTGTTTGTCTCTAGATTTTTTATTTCTCCTTTAATATCTTCTTTGATCCCTTGTTTGTTCAGAAGAATGTTTTATAATTTCCAGGCATTCCTGAGTTTCCCATTTTCCTCCTGTATTCATTTCTGGTTTTACACCCTTGTGGTCCGAGAAGACACTCCACGCGTGCTTGAAGAGTGTGCGTCCCACTGTCGTCCGAATGTTGCGTGCGTGTCTGCTGGGTCCGTTAGTCTGTAGTGTTCAGGTCCCGCTTCTTTATTGATTCTCTGTCTGGATGATCCCTTGTTGATAGAGGGGCATTAAATCCCCCACTATTACTGCATTACTGTTTATTTCTCCTTTTGGCTCCGTGGGTTTTTGCTTAGTGTGTATAGGTGTTCTGATGCGTGAATATTTACAACGGTCATGTCTTCTTGATGGACTGACCCCTTCATTGGTATATGACGATCTCCCTTGTCTCTCTCTACCATTTTTAAGGTCCATTTTGTCTGATCTAAAGATAGCCACTCCTGCTTTTTTCGGTTACCATTTGCTTGAAATCTCTTTTTCCACACCTTCAATCTCAGTCTACATGGGTCTTTACGACTAAGGTGAATCTCTTGTAGGCAGTGTATCTTTGGATCGTGTGTTTTTATTTATTCAGTTATTATATATCTTTTGATTGGAGAATTTGACTTTTTTATATTTGTTGGTAGATAAGGACTTACTGTTGTCATTTTCTTGATTGTTCTCTGGCTGTTTTGTAGACACATTGTTTCTTGCTTCTTATCCTTCCCTCTTTTTTTGTGTTTTGATGTCGTTTGGTATCAGTGTACTTTAACTTTTTATAATGATCTTTTGTGTGATTACTGCAGGTTTTTCCCCTGTGGTTATCATGAGGATTTTGTGAAACAGTTTACTGATAACTTCAGTAGCTTCCTCAACTTGACACTCTGTTCCCTGCCCTCTCACGTTGGAGGCTGTTGGGGCTACAGTTTACGTATTTCTTACATGGTGTATCCAATAACAGAATATGATAGTTCTGGTTATGTTTACTGTATTTTAACCTTTAAAGTTGTAAGTGAATTATGTACCACCAGGAATGTATTACAGAACTGACCAACTAAATTTACCTTGACCAGTGAGTTTTATGTTCCCTGCTCATGTTTTTATGATGTTAATTGGCATTTTGTTATTTCCTCCTAAAAAACCCCTATTGAGCATTTCACGGAGGGCAGGCCTAGCGGCGGTGAGCTCTGTCCCCTTTTGTTTGTTAAGGAAAGTGTTTATCTCCCCTCATTTCTGAAGGATAGCTGCGTCAGGTATAGAATTCCTGGTTAACAGGGTTTTCTTTGTCTGTAAATACTTTGAATACATCATCCTATTCTCTCTTGGCCCCAAGAGTTTGTGGTGAAAAATCACCCCGTATAAGGCTGGTTCCTTCTGTGTAACTTGTCTGTTTTCTCTTGTTGCTCTCAAAGTTCTCTTTGTCTTCGACAATGTAATTATAACATATCTCACCGAAGCCCTATTCAGGTTCAACCTGTTCGGGGTCCCTTGAGCCTCGTGAATCTGGACGTCCATTTCTGTCCCAGGCTTGGAAGCTTTCAGTCATTATTGCTTTAAATATACTTTTCTGTCTCTTTCTCTTCTCCTGGAATTCCCACAGTGCGGGAATAATTCCCATAGGCTTTCTTCACGCGTTTTTCTTTTTGCCCTTCTAGTTGGAAAATTTCAAAGGTCACTCACTCTTTCTGCATTGTCAAGTCAGCTGTTGGAGCGCTTGAATTTTTCTCCTCAGGGATTATTCAGTTCTAGGATTTCTGGGTTATTTCATGGTTTCTTTTTCTTCGTTTTACTTTTCATTTTGCTTGTGTGTTGTTAAGAGCATTACTCTGAATTTTCTATGTGATCGTTCATAGACATCCATTCGTGTGTTGTACTCAGAGCTTGCAATCTTGTGGGGCCAGCAGGACATGTGCTTGAGGGCGTGCTTTGGATTTCGTGCTGCCTCCAAAGGTCATCTGGCCTCTCTGAACGTGTTTGGCGATGAGGCACTTCTGCTAAGTCGCTCCGGCAGAAAGAATTTTGGTCAGTTTTGGATGATTTCACAGCTTTTTCTTCGTGGGGCATGAAGTGAGGTGCAGCTGAGGTCGGGGCAAAAGGGACACCTTGTTCTGTGTGGGGCTCATGTTCTCGTTTCCGCAGCCCAACTTCTTGGGTACCACTCGGGCTATAGATAGAACATCATTCTGTTTTTGTTTTTCTGGTTGTCACTTCTCCGAGCCTGACCGTGGTTGTAAAGAACTCTGGAGCCCCGGATCCCGTGTGTCCAGGAGGCGCTGGGCCCGTCTCACGTTTGTTACAGGGTGTGCTGCCCCCGGATGGGATGAAGATGCCCGACAGACACAGCCCACACTGGCTCTCCACCGCAGGAGAAACTCAGGTCCTCGCGAGCACACCCAGTCGCGGGAGTCCTTTAGAATGGTGTTCGGGCCGGGGCCCCTCTGAGGTCAGGCCCGCTGGGACCTGTGGGGTGACTGCAGTCATGTACGAGTGCGGCACGTGCGACGTTCCCTCGGGCCCTCCCTGGCACAAGGCGCAGATGCCAGCGAGGGAGCCTGCCGTCGAGCCCGGTGCGGGGAGCGTGTGTTCAGGACCAGAGTCGCGGGCTGAGACGACCCCCTCCCGGCCGAGCCCGGGTCTGTCTGCCCCGTGGCGTCATGGGCGCTCACGCGGAACTCCTCGGCCGTGTCTGTGTCTCTGCTGTTTATCATCTCAGTGCGGTCGCTCCTGTGACTTGGCCTCTTCCAACGGCTCATCCGCGCCGAGCGTGTTGCTCGCTTGTCCTGACGACTCGCGGTGCCTCCAAGACCGAGTCCCAGCCGTGACCCTGGACGAGCGCGCGCTGGGCGGCGGAGCCTCGCTGTCGTGCCAGCGGCCCGTGCCGAGGGGAGGCGAGGTGCAGGTGGAGGCTGGTGTTACCGGCAGTCCGCGCTGGGCCGTGTGGGGTGGAGATCGGGGCCTGCGGCCTCCGCGGGCTGAGGACGTTGGTGCGCCTGCGGGCGGTGAGCGTGAACTGGCCGCCGGGGAGCGGGCGCCGCGGAGGCGCGGCGGCCCGAGGCGCAGAGCGCAGGCAGGGAGCGCGTTCCCTGCACCGCGCCCAGTAGCCGAGGTTCTTACTCCTCGGACTGGCATTTTAAGGCGCTTCCCTCGGGGTTCCCGTTCGCTGGCTGTGTGGTGGAGGCGGACGTGCCCTTCGGCCCCACTGCCGCCCCCGCGTCTTACTGAGAACGGCGACGCCTGGCACCGTGTGAGCTGAACGCGTAGGGCACGACGGTGTGAAGTGATGCCCACACCCCGCTCGCCTGACACCCGTCTTGTCGGAAACGTTTCCGCTGTGATGAGCGTCCCGGGGTCCGCCGTGCTCCGTCCCAGCTGTCGTGCGCCCGCACACCCCAGCGCTGGTTTCTCAGCGCCTGCACCTGTCCCCTCCCCCAACCTCCTGCGGCCGCCGGAAGTTCTTTGGGGACAGTGTGGTCTTCTGGTTTGGATTGCACTTGCGTGAGACCCAGTGGCGCTGATTCTCAGCACAGCCGTGTCCGAGGGCGGGACCCCTCGTTGTTCACGGCCGAGAAACAGCCCGTGCGCGCACGGGACCCTTCCGCTGGCCGTGCGTATGGGCATCTGCTTCCTTCACTGTGAAGTCCCCCCAGGCATGCGCCCGCTGCCCCGTTTCCCGCCGCGCCTTCACCTGTCAGGAGCCTTGGGAGGACGTCTGCGGCTGCTGGGCTCCCCGGCGACTGCGCCCAGAGATGCTGGGAAGGGTCGACGTGAACGGGGTCTACCCCCGCATGGCGCGTGTCCTCGGAGCAACCGCGGGGTGGGGGTGGCGCCGCCGTGGCGGACCGGCCTGGGGGCAGGTGTGACGGGAAGGACCTCAGCCTCTCAGGAGGCCCACTGTCCTCGCCGCCCACGCTTATGAGACGTGCCCCACAAGTCTCTGACCGTCCGGCCAGGAGCCCATGAGCACCCGGCTTCGGGGGAGGCCCCTGAATGCGGGGGGAGACTGACGAGTTCGCACTGGGAATTCGGTGACGGCCCAGGGAGTTGTGCGTCCGCGAGGACGCGGGGCGGCAGGAGGGCCTGGGACTGAGCAGGCGGGCGGGGGGGGGGGGGGGGGGGGGGGGCCCCTGGCCCGGGTGGGGCCCCGGGGCTGGCAGGTGCCTGCTGAACCAGGTCCTGCGGCAGAGCCGGTGGAAGGACGGGGCCTCCCCAGACCTCGTCAGGGGGTGAGCAGGAGCGCGTGCGGGGAGGTCCCTGCCGGAGCCTGGGCTCCTGCGTGCTGAGCGGACACCCGTCCTCCCTCTCTGCCGGGGCTGTTTCCGCCTGGGCGGTGTGAACGCTGCCGCCCCGGCCCTGCCCGGCCCTTGCGACGCGTCTGCGGGCCTCCCGGCCTGCTGGCTGCTCCCCCCGGCACCCCCGCCTCGAGGCTGCCTGCGTCCGCGTCCGTGAGGCAGGCTCCTGAGGCCTGTCCCCGCGCGGCCCTGACCGGTCCCCACCCCCAGTGGCCCCGCGGGCTGGCGACCCAGCCTCTGGCGTCAGAGTCTCAGACGCGGAGTCAGCACTGTCACGCCGCCTCCTGGTCCAGTTTCTGGGGTTGCTTTAGGTCATGTTACGTGTTTAAGGTTTCAGAGCGTTAGGGTCACCGTCCTCCAGGCCCAGCTGTACGACCCCAGGCGCCGAGTGAGTTCACGGGGACCTTCCTTTCCCTCCGACGCTTCCTTCTTCCTAACGCAGACCTTGGGATCTGCGCAGAGCCAGACGCCGAGGGTCAGACACAGCCTGACGCGGTGCCTTCCTGTCGGCCTCCGGCCGAGGGGCTGAGCAGACGCTGCCCAGCCTGTTCCTGAGTGAGGCGACCGGGCCCGGCCGTGGGCTCTGCAGCCAGGGGACCGCGTGTGCGCGGAGCTGGCAGAGGCGGGACGAGTCTGCGCTGTTGTGATCGCCTGAGGCTCCAGGGTCACCGGGTACAGAACCGTCTTCTTTCTTTCCTCCATCGGAGTTGACCTTTTTCTAACCTCCTGTTAGGTTCAGGGAGCAAGTTTCCGAGGCTGGAAAGAAGTGACTTCTTTGTTTAATAAAGACGACGAACAACACCTGCTGGAAAGATGTAAATCCCCCAAGTCCAAAGGGTAAGTGTCCGTGGGTTCCGGGGCCGGGGGGGGGGGGGGGGGCAGTGAGTGGACAGAGACGCGCTGTGCTCATTTTGATGTCGTGGCAACAGAAGAAAGTAGGAAGTGAGATGCGCTTTCCCAGACCAGCTCTCGAACTCAGAATCGGAAACCACTCAGCCTTCAAGCAGCCTCTAGCCATGCATGAGAGGTTTACTGACTGCAGAAAATCAGGGGAGAGAAAATTTAAAAATGCAAAGGATTGGTGAACTGTAAAAGATTTTAGAAAATTGAATATATTTAAACTGACATATTGCTATTATACACAGAATTTTTAAAAGTGTATTTAAACATGAAAAGATAAACTCAGTGAGAGCTGAGTGGGATTGCCAACAGCGTGTTTGATGAGAGGGTGAGCCTCAGGGGGCCTGGCCGCAGAGGAGGAGCTGCTGTGGGGGCCAGGGGCGCCCAGGCTGCCCCGCTCCAGCCCCATGGCCGGGACTCCTCCTCCTCACCCTCCTGCCCGCCCCACGGAGGGCTGTGGGCCTGGGTCCCCGGGGTCAGTGTCTGTGGGGTCCCCCAGTCCAGTGCACAGGACTCTTGGAGGGTGCGGCCTGGGCTGTGCGTGCACCGTGGCGTCCCGGGGATGCCCCTGCTGTCGGGCCAGAGGGACAGCGGCCTGTCCCCAGCCCCCTCGTGTCTGAGTCTCATTTGTGTTCAGCAAATTACCCACTCACTGCTCTGTGTGTATGTGAATAGCTGTTGAAAACGGATTTGATAAATGGAGTATTTGTCCCCATATTTCTTAACTAGGACCCTGCATTTCCTGCTTTCTACTTTGCTCAAATACTCGAGTATTTCCTTGTGTGAAAACTAGCTCTTTGTGTACGGCCAAGTGTGGTACCTTAAAATACAGCTTTCACGGTTTCCCTAATACGCAGTGATGAATTTTTTTACTAATTTTAATTAAAATTCTTTATTACAGATTTGTGGTCACTTTCTAAATGACTTAAACTTTTAAAAGAGTGTTAGGTGTATACGGTGGACACTAATTGAGGCCCAACACTTGGCTGTCTTGTCTCCCACAGAACTAACTTGCGGTTAAGAGAGGAGTTGAAGACAGAGAAGAAGTCTGGATTTTGGGACAATTTGGTTTTAAAACAGAATATTCAGTCTAAGAAACCAGATGAGATTGAAGGTTGGGAGCCTCCAGTGCTTGCTCCTGAAGATGTGACGGCCGACACGGGTGAGGCGGCGAGTGGCCGTCCCCCTCGGCCAGGCTGGGAGGAGGACGCCAAGGGCCGTAGCAAGTACAGCAGCCTGGCAAGCTCAGGGAACAGCTCCCGCTGGAGCCTCCGGTCGGCCGGGAGGCTGGTCGGCATCCGACGGCAGAGCAGGGGCCACCTGACCGACAACTGGGAAGAGCTGGAGTGACCATCCGGCCCCGCTGCGGACGGGAGAGGCGCACAGAGCCGAGTGTTCCCAAACCACAACTGACGCGGCCCCTGCGTCTTCTCTCCCCGTGCCGGTCTGAGAGTTTGCGGTCTCACGCTGTGTTCGTTCCCACATCCGCTGGTCCTTCCCACGTGGACGAGAGCAGAGCACCTTCTCTGCCCGCCCGCGTCCAGACGTTCCTGTCCGTGGACTGACGGAGGAGAGCCCCAGCCGGCGGCCGCCTCCTGGGAAACGTCTGCCCCTTCTGGTCGCAGTGCTGCCGGGTGCGGTCCTGTGGGCTGTGCCCTGTCCTCCCCTGCGTGCCCTGTTCCCCCCCCCCCCCCGTGACCCCCGTGTCCTGCATGTGGTGTCCATGTGTGTCCATGACATTCGACTGTAGAGGCGGGGCTGGGCCCTCTTTTCTTCCCAGAAGCCCGTGATCCAGCTGTGAAGCCAATCTTCCAAAGGTTATGTTAAATTGTATTCAACCTGGCAAATTAAACCTTTTTTCATCTAAATACCAGGAAAGCAAAGGTTACATTTGATGCAGCATGAAATGCCACTCTCCGCAAAGCATCTTCATCACTTGCGCTGGGAGGGGGCGTCTCCCGCGTGCACGGAGGATGGGGACAGTGGTTCTTACTTTAGGGTTCATCTTACTCATCCTGATCTTCATGTTCTTCTGAAAATGTGTTCTGCGATTGCAGGTTAAATACCGTCAGTGTGGATCAGGTTTAGCAACTTGATTCTCTGAATTGTTATTGGAAAACACTAATTTGCTGATGGAGTTAAAACTGTAGATAAAATACTGCAAGTGCCTCTTTTCTATAATGTGCAGGTGTTTGGTTTCCAAAGTGAGCCAGTTGCGGTGGCTAGTGATGGACGCCCAGGAAGGATGGGCCGCGCACCACGCACGGGGCTCCTTCGCAGCACGGCCGGGTCCACAGCTGGTGCCACGGCTGCCTGAGGCAATGGTGGTTTGGAGGGAAAGGTTTAGGGTGTTTCTGATTAAAAACAAAAACCTCCAGTGACACTGTGCACACCTCTCGTGAGAAAACCCGGTCCCCCGTTGGCTCCGTGTGCACGTCTGTGCCGTGTAGTGAACACACCTGTGGGAACCTGCTCAGGTCCCGTGGCGGGACTCCTGATGGTACAGCGTCAGTCTGTCCTCCATCCATCCATCTGTCCACCTGTCTTTTCTTACTAGAAGCTTACTTGACGGAGTTTTGAACAGGGGGGCATGTTTAAGTGGCATGAAAATCAAGATCCGGTTAGTACCTTGAGATGCTGGGGGTGTGTCTGGTGATGCTGGTAGATGTTGGTGGAACAAGTCCTCAGGGAAAGGGCTCCGTAGGCAGCGGTGGCCCCCACGTGGCTGTGACCTGGGTGCGTGTGTTAGAGCCCGAGCTGCAGGCGCAGGGGAGGAGGCGCTGTGTCTGGGACTCGGCGTGGGCGGAGTGGAGTTGGGACCCCGAGACCTGCTGCAGGTCGCTGCACCCACGTGTGGCGACGCCAAGTGCCTGTAACTCACCTCCGTGCAAATCGGTGACGCAAGGCTGACAACAGTCCATAATATGGTTTCTCAAAATCTGAAGACGAAGCCAGATCGGAATTGGAACGTGCACCGTAAATCACATTTTTCTTATCTACAAAGATTAATGTAAGAATAAACTTTTTCTTCTGTTGTATTTGATTAAATGAAAATAAGTATGTTTGCGGTTTTTAATTTATTTATTGGTGTGCTTTTGGGAGAGAAGTATTTTTTCTGATAGAATTTACCAAAGCAACTTTGTGTTGTTCACGGCTTAACGAGGGAATGTGGTTTTGACTTTGGGGTTCTTGTTTGCATTCTGTGAACACACGACTTCACTGTGTAAAGAGCGAGCGGTCTCTGCTCCTTCTGTTGCTTACTTTGTAAAAGGAAAGTGATGGGCTTCGAAGAAGGCAGAATTCATTCTCAACACTGAGGTTTTAAAAAAATAAAGTATCGTTCATTTCCTCTTTCGTTATTAGTCTGCATGGTTATTGGCATCGACTTCGAGGTGACTCCTTATGGTGACTTCAGTCACAAAGCTGATGGCACTTTCTTGATACCTGAAATCTCATTTAAAAGTGCAAACAGTACACGTAGACTATTTCATAAATAAATGACCAATTCCAACCAAAGTTTTTGGGATGTATCTTTTGCATATTTGAGCCGCCTGCTTCCACCGTCCTGCCGGTGAGGAACCAGGGGGGCGCGCCTGTGCTCTGGGCGGAGTTTAGGGTCAGGAATTAGAGCCGCACCCAGCTGAGAAGCCGCGAGCATCCCAGCAACAGTACTTTTACTTAATCACCCTTGTCTTCTGAAAAGATCACCGTCTCTTACAAGAAAGTCTGTGAGGAAGAGTGGCCTGTTCCAGAGGAGACAGGTACGTACCTCAAAAACTGGGCATGCACGCGGCCAGCCGAGCTCTGCCTCCGGGCGCAGGTCCTTCAGGGAGCAGGCGTGGGGGGCACGGTGCCCGTCTTGTCCTCGGGGTCCTGCCTCTGGAGATTTCCTTTCTTGTCTCAAGGGAGAGCTAGTCCACGTCCTGTCAGCGAGGGGGCCGGGGGACCCCGCCTGGGGAGTAGGGTTCCCCTGTGTCCAGGGAGCCGCCTCCGCCTGCCCCTCCCAGGTTACTTCTAGCCACTTCCCGACCTTCTGGTCCCATGCTTATCCTTCAGTGGGTATTTCTTGGCCTGAACAGAAGACCAGCAGGGCTCTCTATTCAGGAAGCTTTGCAGATTAATTGGCGAAGACAGTTTTTTTAACTTTGTGATCCTTTTAAACAAATGTTCAGAATCACCCACTGGGTGAGGAGCTGAACGCCAGGGTGAGCTGGGGGGGGGAGCCGAGGAGGCGTCCGCCTGACCTTTCCTGAGGGATCCGGTGCGTTCCCAGGGGTGGGGAGCCGTCTGTCCCCATGTTCTGGTCCCGTGGCTGTGCCGGCAGCCGGCAATCCCACCAGCTGGCCCTGGGCAGGTCCTCGCCCCCAGATCCCCCAGGCCCCACCTGCCAGTCCAGGCGCTGGCTCACCGGCCCCGGGCTGTCCCACAGGATCCGTTCCCGGGCCCGGCCTGGGCCTTCCTGCAGCCCTGCTGGAGTAGCCCAAGTACAAGGGGTTCACGGGCGTGCCCCCCACCCTGCGCCCCACGGCCACTGTGCTGCCACCTTCACAGAAACCAGGGCCGAGGGTGGTTTCTGTGCTGGTCAGACTCCCCGGGGTCGTGGGATCTGTGCTGTGGGGGGGGGTGGACGGTCCCCTGCGCCCACAGAACGTGTTTCCCAGACCCCCAGCTGAGACCGCGGACACCTGGAGCCACAGGGCACCGGGAGCTGGTAACCGATGAGCCGGGCACGGTGGTGGAGTCGCGTGGATGCTGTCCCTCTCAGATACCCCGCGTCCCCACAGAATGCCTGTGACAGATGGAGGGAGGGCAGCGGTCGGGCCTCAGGCCACCAGCGGCCTCTGGTGCCGTGGCAGGAGGGGCCCGATGGCATCGGTGGCTGGAGGCGCCGCCGCAGAGGCCGTGAGCCCGGCGACCACAGGGACTTCAGCGAGGGTCCATGCAGTCAGAGACCCTCCGGCGGGTTTCAGGAGCGCCCACGCTGCGTGCTGGTCCTCGCAGTCCCTCGGTGCGTCCCCCACTTGGCCGCCCGGCTCCCTCTCCATGTCGGTCTGCTCGTCGGCCTTGAGAACCACTGGCACTTCACTCCCCGCATCCCCGGCGGCGGCGGCGGCAAGGACCTCTGGCGCGCGTCGGGTCCAGAGCAGGGTCTGCGCTGTGTGCCCTCGGAATGTGTCACGGGGTCACAGAGCCCACAGGGCCGCGACAAGCCCGAGGCCCTGGCGGGGGGCCGCAGCGACAAGGCTGCCCCTGAGGTCAGTACGCGGGCCGGCAGGTGCCGCTTCCGCCCACAGGCCTGTGGACCCAAACCCCTCCTGTTCCGAGCGCTTCCACGCTGTCGAGATGAAGCGCTGCTGGTGCCCCTCCACCGACGAGCGGTGGCCCTGTGGCTCCCGGCCGCCCTCCCTGGGGGCCTCCTCGCGGTTGAGGGCTGGCTCCGGTCCGCGGCTCTGCTGGGACACGGCAGACGCGGCGTCCCCAGGGGCCCGTGACGAGTGCGGCACGGCGGCAGGACGGGCGCCCTGCCTCGCAGTGGACGGCGCCCGTGGTCCCTCGTGGCTCTCCCCCTGCTCACCTTCTGTGACGGGCAGCGCGGCAGTGACTTCCACTGCAAACACCGGGGCGCTGCAGCCCTGAGTGCTGTCCCCGGCACCACCGGCCGGATTACTGGTCCTCTCCCGACGCCCACATGCAGAGTTCTCCAACTGGCTGGAAAATGTCTTTTTAGCTCCTTTTAACTTTTTCCTCAGAAGCAGGACACGGGGTGTGAGCTGTTAAACGCGGTAAGTTGGGGGTTGGGTGTCCTCACAGCAGGGAAGGCCAGGCTGAAGGCCCCGGGTCCTGCTGGTGCCCTGGGGACCGGGCTCCGGGCAGCACCACTGTCAGGACGCGCCACGTTTCTGTGCGGCCCGTGGCCTCCTGCAGGGATCACACAGCCCCCGTGGCTCCCCGGGCTCCACCAGCCTGCCTCCCGGAACGGTTTGTCAGAGAACCTCCCGTTCGGATCTCGCCGCGAGGCCCTCACAACCTCTGCCTCTCGGTCCACAGTCTCTCCCATGTCCAGCAGCAGCTGTGCTGGGCAGCAAGCCTGTCACCTTGGGTGGAAACATTTACATAATTAACACGGTCTTCCAGAATTGCAGGTGAGATGAGGTCATTTGGGTAGAATTTCAGCTTTCCAAATAAGTGATTATTATTGATCTCTTTGGGATTATGTCTATTGAATGTCATTTCCTTAGTAAGTCAAAATTAGTGTTGGGATTTTAGGCAAATATTTATAGGATTTTAAATAGTACAAAGTTTAGATAATTTAACTGTAATTTCAAGAAAGCTGAACGAGTCTGGAAGCAGAGGGGACGATGGGAAATACCAATCACTCATTGGAGTTTTGAGAAGTGAGGTGTGTTTTTCCCTTGGAGACTAGAATTTCCAAAGTCTCCCCCGTGGAGACTTCAGAACTGGTGCAGGAGGTGAGCCGGAGACGCCAAGAATTTCTGTTCTGTAAGAAGTCTTCCAAGCCCCACACGTGGAAGCAGCACATGAGCAAGCTCAACCAGTGAGGAGAACCCGTCCGTCAGGAACACACAACTCCAGGGCATCATATTCTCATACTTCTCTCCCTTTATGTTTGGGAGCCTAGGTGTCTTCAAAAGTAATGTAAAATATTGGGAAAATCTATCTAAATATGAATAATTACTTCAAGTAGAATTATGGGTAGCATTTAAAATTTTCTGTGTATTGGGTTTTTTAAAAAGCTTTTTACAGTGAACATCTATTACTTTTGTAATAAAAAAAGTAACAGCTATTTTAAAAAATAAAATGGAAAGTGTCAAACATATATAAAAGGAAAGAAAAATACAAGTAATGGGTTGGCAAAACTACAGCCTGTTGGCCAAATTAGGGCCACCACCTGTTTTTTCCTGGTCCAGGAGAATTATTTTTACATTTTTAAATGGTGAAAAAACTTAAAAGAATCCTCTATCATGACACATGGAAAGTACAGGAAATGCACATTTCTGTGTCGGTGAAGTCTGACTGGACGCAGCACACTCCCTCATGCACAGGCTGCTTGCATGACGGTGTTGCCGCTGAGTGAGTGCAGAAGGGGGCACGTGGCCCACAAGCCCAGTATGTTTGCAGAACAAGTTTGCTGAGCCCTGGTGTAAACTCCTGTGTGGGCCATCCTCCTAGCCTCAGTGATGGTCCGATTTTGTTTTATCTAGGTACTCCTGACTGCAAGCAATAATGTTAAAGTCAATCCCAGACATCCTTTAATTTCATCATCCTCATGTTTAAATAAAAAACAGTTGAGAACTCATCAAGAAGATAAAATAATTATAAACATACCTGCAGCAAACAGTGACAGAATTGAAGGAGGAAATAGGCAGCTCCAGGATACCAGTAGAGACCTCAATCCTCCACTTTCAATAAGGGATAAAATCCACCAAATGATAATTTACTACACACATTAATAGAATGAAAGGGAAAACATGATCATTTCCATTGATGCAGAAAAAGGATGTGCTTTAAAAAAACACTCAACTAACTCCGAATAGAAGGAATCTGCCCTGACTTATTAAGGAGCATATAAAAAGCCCACAGCTAACCTTCTACTTGGTGAAAAAAGACTGAAATTTTCCTCTAAGGTCAGGAACAAGACAAGGATGTCCACTCTCCCCACTCCTATTACATACATATCGTACTAGAAGTCCTCACCACAGCAATTAGGCAAGAAAAAGAAAAGGCATCCTAACTGTAAGAAGTAAAACTATCTGTTTATAAATGATAGGATCTTATTTGTAGAAAACCCTAAAGATTGTACCAAAAAAATCCCAAGAAAACCAAAACCACCACCAAAAAGTGGAATAGACAAGCTCAGGAAAGTTGCAGGATACAAAAATCAATGTAAAAACAACAGTTGCGTTTCTATATGTGAACAATGGAAAACTACAAAGGGAAATTAAGAAAATCCCATTTATAACAGCAACAAAGAATAAAACAGGAGTAAACTCAGCCACAGAGGCTAAAGTATTGTGCACTGAAAACTATAACGTGGCTTAAAGCAATCAGAGCAGGCACAGATAAACGGAAAGAACAACTGTGCTTGTGGGCTGTATGACTTACTAAGATGACACCACCACCCAAGGTGATCTATAGATTAACTGGACTCATCAAAATCTAGCAGTTTTTGCAGGAATAGAAAAAATCCTAAAATTTACATGGCCTCTCAAGGGATCCCAAATAGCCAAAACAATCCTGAAAAAGAATAAAGTTGCAGGATTCGCATATCCTGATTTCAGAACTCACTATGGAGCTACAGGAATGAAAACAGTTTGGTCCTAGAATGAGAACACACAGACAGACACACAGACCAATGAGACAGGACAGACAGCTCAGAAACAAACTGCCACATACACAATCATGATTTTCAACAAAGGTGCCAACACCATTCAGTGGGGGAAAGGGCAGTGTTTTCAACAAACGGTGCTGGGAAAACTGGATGTCCACATGTGAAAGGATGAAGTTGGGCCTTACCTGACACCATACACAAGTGTTAGCTCAGTGGACCAAAGGCCTAAACATAAAAGCTAAATAAAACTATAAAGTTCTGGGCAAAAACAGCAAGTTTCATGACCTTGGATTTGTCAACCATCTCTTAGGAGATGAAAAGGTCAGCTAACACAGAAAAAAGGGAAATGAGCTCCATCAAATTAACACTTGCATGCCTCAAGGACACAACAGTGAAAAGGCACCTTCACAATGGGGGAAAATACCTTCCACTCACATACCTGTAAGGTGTTGATATCTAGAATATACAGAGAACTCATGCAACTCAACAACAAAACACACAACTTGACTAAAAAATGGGCGCAGGACTTGAATAGACATCTCTCCAAATACAACACACAGATGGCCAACAGCCACACGAGAAGGTGCTCCGGACCACTGATCACCAAGGAGATGCAAATCCAAACCAGCAGGAGACACCACCTCACACCCGTTAGGATGGTCACTGTACAGCAACCATCCCAGAAAGCAGGTGTTGGCAAGAACGTGGAGAAACTGGGGCACCTGAGCACTGCTGGTGGGATGGAGAAGGGTGCAGCGTCTGTGGAACACGGTGTAGGAGTTCCTCAAAATATGATCAGCATGGAGTTAGCATCTGATCCACCAATTCTGCTTCTGGGTATTTATCCAAAGGAAGTGAGTGGAGTCCTGGAGAGATACTTGCACACCCATGTCCACAGGAGTCCACAGGTGGAAGCCACCCAGTGTCTACAGACAAACAAAACAAAATGCGGTCCATCCATGCAACAGAACAGGACTCAGCCCTAAAGAGTTAGGAAATCCTGAGACAGGCCACGGCACGGATGGACCCTGAGGACATGATTTAAGTGCAACAAGCCGGTCACAAAAGGACAAGTACCGTAAGATTCCAGGTATATTCTGCATCCAGGGTAGTCAAATCCACTGAGACAATAGATGGCGGGAGCTGAGTGCAGGGGACTGGAAGTTAGTGTCTAACGGGGATAGATGGGTGCCCAGGGCGGGCAGGTGCTAATGGTCTTCCTGGTGCCCTGTGCAAGCCCTCAGGCATTCCACTGGGCAGTGTCTGATGCACGAGGTAGGGATAAGGGTGGAGGGTGAGGTCAAGCATGCACCTGCACACAGTTCATGAAGGATGTAACAGTATGTTTCATAAACACGAGACCTTCTGCCTTTTAAGACTGGTTTTCAGAGGGCAGCACCCCTTACTGCTGGTAATTATGGAACCAAGCAGCAGAGTCCCTGTCACGGCCGTTTATCTTAGGGTGGCCTTACCTCTGAAAGAGGATTTTCCAAGAAAGGATTCCAAGCTGCTCCTCGGTAACCACGACCCCTAGAGTTCTACCGAATGTTTAAAGCAGATTTAACAACAGTCCTTCACAAACTCTTCCCCTAAAACAGCAGAGGGACCACTTCTAAGGCAAGCTCATCCTAAGTCTGCCAAGACATGTTCATCCTGACACCAAAACAAGACAAAGACAGCACAAGACAGTGCAGGCAGACATCTATGAAAAAGCCTCAGTGTAATACCAGCAAACCAACAACTCTGTACAAAAAGGACAATTTACTACCACAACCAAGTGGGATTTCAGCCCAAAATGCAAGGATGGTTCAACGTACCAAAAGCAACCAATGCGGGGCCCCGGATGGCTCAGTCGGTGAAGCGTGTAACTCTTGACATCGGGGCTGTGAGTCTAAGCCCCACGCTGGGTGTGCAGATTACTTAGAAATAAAATCTTGAACAAAAGCCAACTGACGCCATCACCACACAAGCAGGATGAAGGATGAAACCACGTGATCTCGACAGATACAGAGAAAACAGGACAAAATCCAATACTCTTATGATTTAAAAAATCCTCAAAAGCGTAGGACTGGAAGGTTAAGCCCCAACCTGGTAAAGGCGTCCACAGAAAGCACACAGCCAACCTCACGCTCAGAGGAAAGACCAAGCCTTCCCTCCATGGAAACACGACGGACGTCTGCGTCTGCTGCTGGCTCGGTACCACAGGCTCCAGCTCGTGAGGCATCCACAGAACGACCACTAGACTGAGCTCAGCAGGCCACGGGGCACAAAACACAGCAGCATTTTACGGATTCTAAGGACCGCATTTATGGCACACGTTGTGTGCAGTCAGATCATAAATGTTGTCCTAAAGCAGACCCGGCTCCCGGTACAGAGACCTGAATGGCCAACAGTGCCGCGTCGTGAGGTGTTCAGAGGCCACCTCAGTCCTCTGTGTCCACAGACCGGGTGAGAAACGTCTTTTCGTGCCTTGAAAGGGGTGAGGGGAGGCAGCGTCTGGATGGGCTTCCTGGCTGGTCGCGCCTACTGGGGCCCCCTGGGTGCTCGTCCCATCTCCGGCGTAAGCGGACGCCTCGGCCTGGCCCTGTCGGGGACTGGAGGCACGTGAGACATGCTGCGGGGTCTCCAGCTCACGATGTCCTCGGCTCTCCGTGTCCCGACCGACCTCTGGCAGGCCCCCCGATAGACGTAAGTACTGTCCGGTGTGTGAACTCATGACAGTTATGTGTCTCGCCCCTCCCTGTAGGTGACTGATGGCTGTCTTGGTGCCTGCGGCCTCTACTCATTCCCGTCTCTTCCCTGACACCACCAAGAAGGCTGCCACCGTCCCCGGCCTGCCCAGGCCTCCCTGCCCCTGCAGGAGGTGCTGGCAGAGCGGAACGGCTGGGCTCCCCTCTGTGCTACCAACACGTGTTCGGGGGAAAAGAGCGCAAACTTCAGTGTCCTTCTAAGAAGAAACAATACCAAAAAAGACCAACACTGAAAACAGGCAAAGGACACACATCAGGTAACTTACCGAAAACAAAAACACACAGTCGATAACAAGAAATGTGGACCCACCCTGTCCTTCAGGCAGGAAAACGGTGCCGGGGGAAGGGCTCTGCAGCAGCCATCGCTCAGGACGACCCTAACAGCTCACACGGGCGGCCTGGGCACCCTCAGACCCGTGGTGCCATCACTGGGCTCCACTCCTCGTTTGCCTCAGGGGCATGATGGCCACACACAAGCTGGGGGACAGCCGGAACCAGCAGCACCCTGCCAGCCAGCAAGACCCACGTTTTCAAACATGCTTCTGAAAACACGGCTGGTTGACAAACGGAAAGGGGAAACAGACGCCCCGGGCTCCACGCCGTGTCCAGAGGGCAGCACGTCGTTGGCCCTCAGCACCAGGTCAGCACAGACAGCGACACTGAAAAGCCAGAATCTTTATTTACAAACACGCAAAACCGCAAGCCATCTTAATATGCTTAGAAGAAGAAAACATTAGAGGAGGATGGAGCAGTGACTTTCGGGGGTTCACACCGCTCTCCCACAGCGCGGGGGTGGGAACCGCTCTTTGTAGCAGGAACAGTGGTCTCGGGGGGCAGGGTGACGGGGGACTTGTATATTTCATAACACCTTTATTTTCAAAATCATCTAAAATAGACATGCATTATTTTAAAAATAAAACAACCTTTTAAAGGATTAAATCAACGATATCAAAACCACAGACACTACTTTTTCAGGAAGATGCAAAATCAGTGAAGTCAGATGAGTCGATAAAGACGATTTATTACTTTGTCTAGGAAAGCACTTCCAGGACAGTGAAGGGGAGGCTGCGCTGGGCGGTCCCACCACCCACACCGTGGCTGGCCACAGACTGACCACGGACACAACGGTGCCACACAGCACCCTCGGCGCACTTCGCATTCGACAAGGACTCCCTTGGACACAACTGATGCAGTTAAGATACATATTAAGAAAAATAAATATTCTGCGCCCGTATTTACAAGGATCAACTGTTCTGTCCCCTGCCCCTAATTGCTACAAAATCAGGAAGCTATGGTTTGACAATTAAGCACAGCATTAGCTGTTAGTGTCAGTCTGGCACAGACGTGGTGCTAAAAATCCAGAATCTTACTGAACCATATTTATAAACACGCAAAGGTGCAAACCTTAATGGGCTTAGATGAAGAGGACTTTTAGAGAAAGCAGGAATGATTTTGCTTGGGTTCCCCGACCCCTTTCACAACAAACCAAGGCCCCTGCCATGTCCAGGCGGGGAGGGGGGAGTGTGTTGTCCGCGTTCAGGTCGCTCCCCGGCGACGGCACAGCGCGGTGAACCCCTCCCACCGGGAGGGCGGGAGGCGGGCGGGCGCCCTCAGAACTTGAACAGGTCGATGAAGTGCTGTGGAGACACAGGCATGAAGCAACTGTCGGGGTCGGTGGCGGTGCAGGGATGCCCCGAGTCCTGCGGGAGCAGAGGAGAGGCATCACCACAGCGCCGTGTGGAGCACGTGGACCCGCGCTCCAAAGACGGCCAGCCACAGGGACCCGTCGGCAGAGACAGGTGGCCCAAGCCAGAGGGCCCAGGACCAGGGTTCCCGGCCTCCCTGGCCTGGCCCCACCCCTCCATTCCTGCGCTGTCCCTCTGCTCCCCTCCTGGCGCCCCCTGGGAGCTCACACTCGCTGGAGACGGGGATCCTGTCCAACAGGAAGAATGGCTACGGGAACAGGTGCTCTGCCCCTGAGACCGACAAGCTTAAAAGGAGGAGGAGCCTAAAGAGCACAGGCCGAGTTGGCTGCGAGGCACCTGCCGCGGGGCCCCGGTGCCTGAACGAAACCTCACGGACACGAATACAGTTTCCCCCTCAGGACAACGTCCCCCCAAGGACATCCCGAGAACGGCTCGAAGGGGCGGTTCTGGCCGGCTGGGAGCATGCATGGACGCGACACGAGGCCTGGTCTAGCACAGAGGTACCTTGAACAACAAAGCAAGGCGGCAGTCCTTTGAGATCGTGGAGAAAGAACCAGGAGTGCAGAGAAGGGAGGGAGAGAAAGGAAAACCAGCGTTAGAGAGCAGGCTGCACGGGCATTAGCTTGGACGGCAATGACCTGCAAACGCAGGCGAAACCGTCCGGTAACTCGGGGGCAGTGAAGACGTTTGTAAAGCCAGCGCGTCGAGCGTGAGGACACGACCGTCCTGACACCAGGACCGGCACTGCCCTTGCCTTGGGAGCCTCGGCTGAACACTGGCCAGGCTGCAGCCCGAACCGCTCACGACTCCCCAGAGCACACGCAAAGCGAGGCTGGAGTCTCCAGTTTGTACCGAAAACCTCTAACACATTCTGGAAGGTCACTCGTTCTCCCTCACATCCCCACATCTGCTTTGCCAAGTACCCACCGTCCACCGTAGACACTTTCACTCCAGCCTGTGCTTTGTCTGTGCCCCATCCACGCAGCCCGCTGCCTTCCCACACGCTCCCCAGCCCCCCGCCCGCCCCCTGCGTGCCAGCCGGCCGTGCGTCCTGTAGGCACAGCGTGCGAGCAGGCCGGGAGCCTGCTGCTCATCGCAGAGCCGCCTGTGACCTCTCCCGGGCCCGCTGCAGACGCTGGTTCTGCATGTACTTTGGTGGCAGATGCTCCATGACAAAGGTCCTGGCCTTACCTGGCTCCCCAGCCTGCCCACACCGGGCTTTTACTGGTGTTTCGCACAGAGATTCAGTTGCTGCCTGTGTAACCACTGAGGGAGGGCGCCTTCCCAGAGGCCTCCTGAGGCCCTGAGACCAGATCCCACTCAGGGACCTACTCCTCCAACGGCACCACGAGGGCACCGTTGTGGGTTTGCGTTGGCCCCACTGAGCCCCAGAGGCAGGGACGCAGGGAGCGGTGAGCCCAGTCCCAGCGGGTGAGACCCCCGCGCTCCTCTGCTGTGTCCACGAGCCCCTGTTGTGTGTGGTGTGCACACAGGCCTCCCCTCGCGCCCCGGGGCTGGTGACACGGGCCCACCCATGCCCGCCTGCGGCCCCGCTCCCCCCGACACACCTGCCACTCCCTCACCCGTCGGACCCAGGCGAGAACATGCCTGCTCACGGACGCTCTGCGTACCGCCGTTCCACTGCGGGACTGGAGCCCTACTGAAACAGACGGCAGGGACCTAGAAAGAAAGCCCCACGTGACGCTGCCGACCTTCCACGTCCTAAGTAAACCTCCATTCAAGTAACGCGGGAAGCATCCTCCACACCGGGGCACTCACGGCTCGCTGCGGGCCATCTGGAAAGCACGAGCAACGCTACCGCCAATGTACTCGGAGAAGAGAAAAACCTCAAGGGGTTGCCTCCTTTCCAACAACGCAGAGTTTGCCATGTGAGCCGCCTGACAAGTTACAGATAAACGCACAGCAAAAAGCAGAGCAGGGACGGTGCTGACCAGGCAGGAGCCGACGGCCATCCCCCCAAGAGCACGGGGGGCCACACCCACGCAGGCGCACACACAGATCACGCTCGCCGTCAAGCAAGCAGGGACATCGCAGGACAACGTATTCGCGGTCAAGGAGGCCGTGGGAACACATCCCAGGATGAAGGAGAACGGACTATGACATGAACTACCCTCCGACCGCGGACAGACCGAGCCCCCGTCTGCGTGGTGGGAAGTCACGGGGTGAAGGGCTGCCCGCGCCCCAGGGTACTCGGATTCCAAGTGTGAGTCGGGAGACGCTGGTGCAGCTTTGTCAAATACGAAAACCACGTGTCGCTCTGAGAGGCCAGGACCTCCCTGCTGCAGGGGCTTGGTGTGGGGGGAGCCGCAAGGAGGCACCCACACGGGGTCCCAGGGCACAGGGCAGGAAGCCAAGTGTGGGGCAGCCGCTCAGGAGTGTGCTTACTTTATAAAGGACAGGGACGCTCTGGCCCCTTTCTGTCAGGCTGGCAGGAACGCAGCACCGCCCAGGACCAAGTGCCAGGGGCCCCGGTGCCCTGGAGACCCACGTCCCCAAAGCAGAAACAGACGCCTCACTGCCCGACGTTTCCGACTCAAACCGCCAGCTGTATGGTTTACTCCCGTGAGTCTACTCCCCTGCCCCGATACCCGGCGAGATCAATCTCACGTTCTGGCTGCCGAGCACGCGGGTTCTGGCGTCCCCACACCCTCACGCCCAGAACAGAGGCAGGCTCTGCGTGAGCCCACCGAAGGCCCGAGGCGGTTACCTTCCAGAAGAGGATGCTGCAGTGTCGGCAGAAGTGCAGGGTGTCCCCATACTGCTCCCGGGGCGGGTAGTGCTTCTGGAGCGCGAAGTACATCAGCTTCCACTCCACGTGGCCCTTCTCCGACAGGATCAGATGTCTGCAGAACTGGCACACAGACGCCGCTGAGCACCTGCCCGTGGCTTCACAGCACAGCGGGGCCCCGTGGCGTTTCAGGGCCGCGGAGCGCACAAGCTCCAACTCCCGGGGACTGAGTCGGTGAGGGATGACCACGTGCCCCACGGCGTGTGTACAGCGGGACAGCACGTGGCAAGTGTGAGCACCCCGGTCTGGAAGGACGCCCACGACCTGTACCGAGTAAGATCACGTCACCCATGTGAGGTGTCTAAGGACTTGCACCTGGAGCACACGAGGAGCACTTGCATCTCTGTACGAAAGACCACCTGATTGAAAACGGGGCCAAGGACCCGGTGCGGAGGTGGCCGGGGCGCCACACTCCCGTCACCAAGGACGCGGACGAAGTGCCACCGCACGCCCGCTAGCTCGGCCACGATGGGGAAAAAAAAACAAAACAGTAACGGGGGCGCCTGGGTGGCTCAGTCGTTGAGCGTCTGCCTTCGGCTCAGGTCATGATCCCAGGGTCCTGGGATCGAGCCCCATTTCGGGCTCCCTGCTCCGCGGGAAGCCTGCTTCTCCCTCTCCCACTCCCCCTGCTTGTGTTCCTGCTCTCACTATCTCTCTCTCTGTCAAATAAGTAAAATCTTTAAATAAAATCAAAATAAAATAAAAATAGTGCTTCTAGTGAAGAGTTTAAGGAATGATACAATACATAGTATGTTACGGCTGACACCACAGAAACCTGTGGATCCAGCACGAGAACATCAGCCACCCGCGTGTCAGAATCCTCTTTCCTGCAGCCAGCACCAAAGTTTCAAAAGCCCTGGTACACTGGGCGCCTGGGTGGCTCAGTCGGTTAAGCGACTGCCTTCGGCTCAGGTCATGATCCTGGAGTCCCGGGATCGAGTCCCGCATCGGGCTCCCTGCTCGGTGGGGAGTCTGCTTCTCCCTCTCCCGCTCCCCCTGCTTGTGTGCTCGTGTGCACACGCTCTCTGATGAATAAATACAGTCTTTAAAAAAAACCACCACCCAGTAACCAGGAGCACTGGTGAGGGTGTGGGGATGCCAGAACCCGCGTGCTCGGCGGCCAGCAACGTACGATGGTGCAGCTGCTGGGGACAACGGCGCGGCAGCTCCTCCAAATTTGACAGCTGCCACGGACCCAGGATTTCCACCCCTAGGTGCACACCCACATCCACACAAAAACGTGTACGGCAGTGTTCACAGCTGGAGAACTTGTCAAAGCCACAAGGTGGAAACGACCCTGATGTCCACCAGCCGTGGAGCGGAAACGGGGTCCGTCCGCAGACGGCGTGCTGACCAGCCCCGGAGCGCGGTGGGGCGCTGCAGGCTGCGGCCGGGGTGACGAGCAGGCGGCCCGCAGCGTGGTCCCACTGGGAGGGGAGGTTTTCCAGAGCAGGGAATGGTGCAGGGACAGGGGCCGGTGAGGGGCCGCGTCGGGCTGGTGCTCGCTGCCGAGGAGACGCTGCGGCATGTGAAGCAGCAGGGCGGACAGGATTCCGCCTTGGGAAACAGGGGCTGCCTCCTCCGCGAAGTCGCTTCTCTGTCTGCTGCCCTCTGGACCCCTCATACCAGCCTCGTCTGTCCCCAGGGCGTGCGCTTCTGAGACCCACCGCACCGGACCAGCCCCAGCGCTCTGGCCTCTCCTTCATCCACGCCTGCGCTCCCAGCCACTACCCTCCTCCCCGCCACTGACGCGGCTTATCCCCCCTGCAGCGGGCCCCTCCAACAAACCCCCTGCTCCCATTTTCCGCCGCCCTTCTAAGTCCGCCGGGAAAGCCCCAGGACGTGGCGTGGCCGCTGCAGCCTCGTGCACAAGGCTCTGAGGGCCGGAGGCGCCCGCTGTTTTCCCAAGGACACCGCACCCCCAGGCCCATCCCCTCAGACTGACAGCCTCCCCCGGGCCACGCATCCCTGATCCCGTCCTCCTGCTCTTCTGCCCGGGCCGCGGGCAACCCCGCCTCGGACGTGCTGCATCTGGGCATCTGGTCCCCCCGCACCCCGCCCCATGCCGCCCTGTGCGTAGCAGGTGCCCCACACGTGTGTGCGGCTCTCACGGAGGCCCGCATGACGAGTGAGCACACCGACACCCAGCAGCTCACACGCAAGGGCGCTTCGAGCCAGTTCCCACCCTGGGTCTGCAGGCGCGGGGTGCGGGGAGGGGAGGCCGGGAGAGCCGGGTGCAGACGCTGGGGCAGGCGAGGGATGCACGCCAGCCTCCCTCCAGGTGACGCGTCCCGCACGCCAGGGCCCGAGGCCGCCACACTCACCTGCTTCTCGGCAAAGTGGTACTGACAGAGTTTCTTCCACAGATGCCTGTCCTCGCTGAGCATGGACAGCGTCGGGGTCACCTGGCCTAGTGTGACGATGTCCCAGCCATCGGAGAGTCTGTACAGGATGTTGTTGAGCATGTGCAAAGGGAGGTCACTGAGCGTGAGGCCGTCGTTCACCTGCGGGAACAGAAACGGACAGGGTTTCACTGCGTGTGATGCCCAGGCATGCCAGGCTCCAAGGAGACCTAGCGGCCTGCTGAGAGCGGGTGCTTCAAAATGTGACACAGCCAAAGAGACACGACCAAGGCGTCGCCGTCCCTCACACTCGGCCACGTGAGCCCTGAGCCCCCATGTCAAGAGAGGATGGCCACACGGGGACCCCGGAGAAGAGGCAGGAGCAGAACAGAGGCCGGTCTGTGCCCTCGGCTCCTCCAGGCTCTGTCCGTGTGCAGGATTCGCTCGTCAGACACGACACACAGACCACGTGGAGAGACGGCAGGGTCCGAGGACAGAGGAAACAAAGCCACCGACCTGCCACCAAGGCCCCGTCCAGCTGTCAGCATCTGGTATTAAACGTAGAAGCCACACCCTCCCTCCCACAAGCCTGCGGGTGTGTCCCCGAGAAAGGGTGCGACGTGGTGGGCAGAACCCGTGCGTCGTCCTATCGGGAGGGAGGGGAGGACGCAGATGGACAGAAGAGGGGAGCGCGAGGGGACAGAACGGGGGGCCTGCAGAGGGGCGGCAGAGGGGCGGGGGGCAGATGACAGTGTCGCAGCCCTGGGCTGGGCACGCACCCACGCCACCTCGCACAGAACGAGCCTGCACACCTGGCTGCAGCCTCGTGCTTCTGACGGGGCTTACTGTCCTTGTCCCCAGTGGTCAGCCCTGATAACGGCTGGCTTCTTTCCGGCTTCTGCTCTCTTCGGTGACCCCAGCGCCCCCGCACACAGCGCACATCCACGGAGACATGGCCAGAGTGGGGCTGCAGGGAGGCGCTCAGAGGCCGGCTGTGCCGCTTTCCGAGTCCTTGCTGCTGCGGCGTGGCCATCCTGTTCGAGAAATGCTCTCCCGGCACTGCGTGTGCGGGGACCCGGGAGGAGGCGTCCTCTGCCGCCCGGCGGGGTGACTGCTCACGGCGCGTCTTGGAGGACGCCTCGGCGGCAACCCCTGGCCATAGGGTCCTCGGCACCGGCTGCCTGTCTGGGGAACAGCCTGGTGCCCACGATGTCACCATGCAGCGTGGTCACGCGTGTGTCTTCGGGTCCCGCCATCCCACGGCCATGTGCGCCTGCTCCCCGACAGGCTGCACGGCGTGAGCGGGTGACAAGGGGCTCACACGGAGCAGGTGTGACCACAGGGTCTCATGGGCTGGCCCACGGCAGAGCACATAGATCGCACACGCGTGTGCCGTTCCCAGCCAGGTCTTCACGCCGTTACAGGAACGACGGAGACGCGTTCTGAACGGCTGCTTGGTGCCTCCTCCTTTGAAGAGGAGCTTGCGCGTCAGGAGGAGCTCATGGACGCCCCGCTGCGAACATCCCGAGCTTGTCAGAGTGTGAGGTGCTACGAGAAACCCTGGATGCACGAGGCGCGAGAACCCAGCACCGCGACATGGTCTCCAGGCCTGAGGTGACCGCCAACAAGACACGTGGCCGCCACACCAGCAGCTTCCGTCGAGACGGCTGTGATCAGTCCGACGTAAAGGGGCACGAGCGGCCCACTGGACAGTCCATCGGGGGCACGGGGCCTTCAGCTCAGCCCCCAATGCCTGGCTCAGCCATTTCCCACATGAACCCCTTAACCGCATCGCCGTGCGCGCAGGAACACGGCTCTGGGAGGCCTCGCTAGCCCAACAGCCACAGTGCTCCCCGCTCCCGTGGAAGCTGATCTGTCCTCACTCGGGTCCCTCACGCTGCCGTAGCTCCCGGGGGACCGAAGACAGAGAACCTGGCACGTGAGGGGCCGTCGAGGGCTGTCCCACCTCCCGCCCGTCACTGCCTCAGGGAGCTCTTGCCACCTTCCAGCACACAGCAACAGCAAGGGGTCTGTCCCCACAGGCTGGACCCCGGGCTCAGGCCCCAGGACTCTCGCACCAAGGCCCCTCCCGTGCACGAGCTCGCCTGACCCCAGGACACGCACAGTCCTGGCTGTGTCCTGCCCAGGCTGCTCGGCTCCCAGCACACAGTGACCCCCCGAATCCAGGCTCCCTCCCATCTGGCCACACACTTCTCTTCCCCAAAAGGCCTTCAGCCCCTGGTTTTGCAGTGGCCGCCGGAGCTCACGGGGCCACATCTGTGCGTGTGAGGAGTCAGCGTGACCGCAGGAGACACCATCACCCCCGGCTGGGGCCCAGGGCATGAGGCCACAGGAGAGCCAGCTCCGAGCGTGCGGCCGGGCCCCGTCAGGACGGCGTGCCCACCACTGCCCTCCGTCTGTGCCGCCCCCAAGCTGGTGTCAACAACAGAAAGACCCTAAAGGAGGCCAGTGGCTTTTTGGTCCTGCCAGCCGGCCGAGGCAAGGAGGAGAGACCCCGCCTCTGGTCTTTCCTCACCCACCCCCGTCTGTGCTGAACACACACTTCTCTCTAAATGGTGCACTTCCCAGCCTCAAGCTCCCTTGCTGACCACAGAGCCCCGCTGGCCGCCTGCCCCCAGCTCACTCACTGTGGTGGCACCACCATGCGGGCCGGCCACGTGAGGGACCAGTGGGACCTGGGGCGTAGCCGTTCGTGTGAGGCTTCCACACTGTGCGCGTGTTCACCTCACAGTCGGACCTCCCGACCACAGCCCTCAGCCATGGGGGACATGTGTGACGGCTCGTCTGGACCCGCCTCACCGGCGCTGAACGCAGGACTCCCCCTTGTAACTTCAAGCCGTACTTAGGGAACCTCGACTCCTCTGTAAACCTCGTGTTTACACGGCAAAGGGCTCAAAGCTGAGGCTTCCCACGGTCACTCCCAACAAGAGCCGCTCTCACGTGGGGCCCCGGACGCAGGGGTGAGCACGCAGCGTTGCCACGCCGGGAGGGCGGTTTGGAGAAGATGGGTCGCCTCTCGGGCCCTGAGAGACACGTTTCGTTTATTCTTTCTCTTACAGAGCCCCAGGGAGGCACAAAATACCCCAAGACGCGGACCTGAGCCGACAGTGTTAACACTCCTGTGGGTGAAACTAGTTCCTGGGATAAACAAACCCGAGCAGAACCAGTGGCGTGACCTGCACCATCTTCTCCCCTGGTCGCCCCCGTTCACTCTGCCCGAGAACCACGCACAACCCCGGAGGACAGCAGGGAAGGGGCAGCATGGACGCCGCATGGCGCGGAGTCACTGGCAGAACAAGGCAGCCGTGACTCGGGGGTGGGTGTCTTAGCCCCCGACGTCCCCCTTCTCCACGACGACCATTCCCACTGTCTGCCCAAAAGCAATCTACACCACCACAGGGCCTTCTGGCCCAAATGCACCTGAAAACAAACGTTCCAACAAGCGGTCAGGGTCTTTCACGCGCCCCCGCGGGGGCTGAGGACTCTCGCATGTGACCCAGAGCGCGTCCCGCACCTTAGTGACCTGCAGGTTCTGCAGCTGCTGCTGCCAGTGGAGGATGGTCTCCAGACGGCAGATCCAGATGTTGATGTTTCCCACCAGCACCGACTTCCCGACGCCCCGGATGAGGATGCACAGGGTGGAGCTCAGGTCCTGCAGGAGGTCCTTGATGAGGCGGGGGTTCTGGTGGTCGTCGAGGACTGGAACGCACAAGAACACAGACTGTGGGAAGGCGAGAGAGACCCAGCGCCACCCGTGGACACACCACGGAAGGGGTGTGTTCGCCCAACATGTGCGAACCCAGGGGGCGTGGTGTCGACGGGACGGACCCCACATGACTCCACTCAGAGCGGAGGGGTCAGAGTTTGATGGGACGGGGGTCAGTGCGGGACCACGGGACGTTCTGGTGGCAGGTGGAGAATGTGCTTCATGCAACCAAACTGTGTGCTTAAAAATGATTAAAATGGAAAACTCAGGGTATGTGCATTTTCACCACAATAAAAATAATGAGCTAATTTCACTGCGACCCCAAACTGGCATCATTTCTGAGACACAAGTGTGATGAAATTTAAAAGAACATCAAATACTGCCTGATAGTGTGATTCTAGTTGCATCGACAATTTTGGCTTTAAAACTGGCAGTCAGTGTCTGTTTTCCCTTACACTCATCCCAAGGAGCTTACACACGTGATCAATTCCCACACACGCATAAACTCATGGCGTGAGTGTTAAAGTTCCTTTTACTATCGGCGAGTGATCGATCAAGACAGACTGAAGATAAAGCCTCAGGCTCATGTGAGGCCACGCTGGTTACGGAGGCGCACGGCTGAGGCGACTGGTGAAACTTCCCTGAGACCCGGGGGTTCTTCATCCTCCTGTAGGAACAGCCCGTCCGATACGACGGCGTTACGTGGACGGAGGAATGAAGAGAAGCCCCATCTCCTCACACTGCGCTGGTTATCAGACACGTCGGTCACCAACTTACCCTTCCGGACGATTTTGTCCAAAATGTTGAAGTAATTCTTCTGCGCCACGCCGCTCAGCGACGTTAACTGGGATTTCGCAATTAGCTGCAGGAGCTGAAGGAGGAAAGGACGCACGTTACTTAGTGTGCAGGCAGAAGCCACAGGGCCCTGCCGCCATGCCGCCTTGTCCTCTTCAGAGACCCCACGCCTGTCACTGTCTATGGCGTTCGGTAGTCTCTGAGGGTGGGACATGGTTTCAAAGGGCAGATCCCAGGACACTTTTACCTCAGGCAGGTTCTCCTGTAGGCTGCCTAAACGTTTAAAGACGTTCCTGGGACCCACCTTTCCCTTCGCGTTCCGACCACAGGGCTGTCTCCGTGGCCTCTGCAGCTGAGGGGACCTTTGGCGTCCCCTTCACACTCACCCTGTGTCCTCCTTCCTCATCTGCCCACCCATGCCCCTGCGTCCCCGTGTCCGCTCCTCTCAGGCCCCTCGTCCACCCCACCAGCGCCTCCCGTGCCCATACGGACCACGTCCGACTCCCCACACCCCCCACGGGGATCTACCTCCATGGCCACACCCCGGACAGGACGCCGAGGGGCCGGGTGGCGGCGTCACGGCTCCCTGATGCGCCTCTGCTCAAGCTGCGTCCTGCACTGGTTCTGCGGGGACCCCAGTACTGCTGCCCTCCACACAGGGAACCCAGAGCTGGCCCCCCTGGCCAAGTGGGAACACACCTGCTCACTTCTCCCTGGACTGTTCCCGCCCGGTCGACGTCGCTGTGAGTAATTAGGCCTGCCTCCTGGTTCCGTGAACACGGATGCCCTACCTGCCCTCCCGCTCACCTTGCTGGTTTCCAGAGGGAGAAAAGGAACACACGTAGACTGCGGGTGGTACAGACAGGACGATCACGCAACCATCTTCGGGGGAGAAAGCATCTAGTGACGCTTCTGCAGGCGTCCCCTCCTGCAGTGGTCACAGACACACGCCGCAGGGCCCCACCCACAGCCCCGGGCACATCAAACCGGACCAGCCTGAGACAGGCCCAGTCCTTCCCCGGCTCCAGATCTCATCACCCACAGGTCGCCCCCACCTGCCGGCTTCAGAGAGCCTTCAGTGACGTAAAATTTCATAATGTGATTTTTAGAAGTCTTCTCAATCTCACACATTTAACAAAAAAGGAATGTAACTGAAACTCTGTAATACAGAGCGTTCTAACCAGCCGTCCTGAGCCCGAGGAGAACCGTGACCCCGACCCTGGACCCCCGCAGTCTGGGCTGGTGTCCTGGGTTGGCTTCGGGGCCTGAGACACCCCCCTCCCCCGCCGTCCCTCTGCTCAGAGGCCAACGGGCGTCCCGACACAGACTGTGTTTGAAACAAGCCTCCCGTTTGGGGATCGGCTTGAGCGCACGGTTTGTGAGTTGGGATTCCCACTTCTTGCTTTGTCCCTTTTCTCCCCTTTCCCCAGGACTCTTGTCTTATTCACAGACTTCTAGAAGCGGCAGAAGGACCGCTATTTCCTTCAAATTATATTGTGACGCAATTTACAATTTTACTCTTGTTACTGGACCCCTCGGTGGCCCTGTCATCATGCAGGGTGTCTTGCTGACAGTATCGGTGTGGGGACAGAGCCGGGCTGGGTCCCTCAGACCCGTGAGATGGACCTTTCAGGTTTCTGGAGGACGTGCTTCTGCCCTCTAAAGAACAAAAGCCCACATTCCCAGTGTTCCCACGCCGACACGTACCCGTCTACCATGATCTTCAATTTATGCTGCATCACTAAAAATGTCAGACCTAAACATCGAATTTAATTTTGCTGAGGTCAAAGTGTCAAGTTAGTTGAAGAGCACTTTCTTCGACTGAAAACCGGCGTCTCTCACAATACCGAATGTGAAATATGAGTATCTCAAATTTACATACAGTTTTAATATACAATTTTAAACAAAAGACACAAATCATAAAACTATCTTCCAAAGGTGATAGAATGATAAACAGAAAAGCCGGAAAGGGTCAACCTCTGAGGAAGAAAATCAGGCCACGAAGACACCCACGGACGGCGCGTCGGCCGACACACTGTTAGGAATGTCCTACTTGTCCGGTCACATGCTAGACACACACACGCTCGTGATACTATCATATTGTAGTAAATATACTCTTTACTAAAGTAAAACAATGAACAAGAAAAACAGGCATCTGCATGAGGCCCCACACTGTCATTTCTTGGTCCCTCCTCTTTAATGAATCTTGTTCTTAGGAGAATTGACATATTTTGCTAGTAGCTTTAATCCAACATGTTTATGGGGAGATGATTTAGCAAACACCTGGTGTGGTAGCCTACAGCTGATTCCTGAATCGACAGTAAGGAAGATTTAAGAAGAATGTATGTTTTTTGTGCTAAGGAACACAGAAGACATCTTTTTGTGAAGAATCTTAAGTTCTATAATAAAGAATGAACTTTCTCCATTTCTAAATATCCAGTTTTCTTGAAAAGAGGAGGAACTGTAGATTCAGTAAAACAACCAATAAAAATTTAGAGTATCCTACAAGCCAGTTTGTACCTTCAGCAGAATTTGTGGTGAATATTTAACAGCATAGGAAGTAAGTGACCCAAGTCACCAAACAATTCACACCCACAGCGGCTCGTTCGACCCGTTTGCCCACTTTGGGAAGAACACGCACCCCCTGATCTGCAGGCGCTGGTCGTGGTGCTTGGCGGGGAGTGGGGTTCCTACGTGGCAATCACTCACCTGCAACCAGCAAAAGTGTGGCTCAACAGGATCGGGAACCTTAGAGTTCTTTTCAACAGTTCGAAAGGCCACCATTTCAAGATGTCACGGACACATTTAGGAAAGTCACTTGTTTTCCTTGAGAGGGAAAGTTCTTAAAACTAAGAACGGCAAGGTCTCCATCGTTGGGGCGGTAGTGTGTGTGTCCCCTGGCCCCTCCTATGCCCTAAGGCACCCCTCCCCACCCTGACATCTCGGCGCATAAATGGCCCTGTCCACGGCTGTGGCCCCTTTGTCTCAGTCACCCTGAAGAGATCATCCCAACACAGCCAACATGGAGCAGGGTACCATTTAACCAACGCACTCCCCCACGGCAGCCTTCAGAGGTTCAGAAATGTGCCCGGGGGCCCCGGTAAATAAATGAGACTGAACCCAGACGCAAGGCTCCCTGCCCACCACCCGCCTCGGCCCCTCCCTGTGCACCATGGCATCAACTGGGGATACCACACAGTCCTCGGCCGAGGTTAGGAGAGAGCTCAGAAACGTTCACATCACAAGATATTCTAGCCACAGAGGTCTTTCTCCTTGTCTTCATGACCCCACTATTTAAAGGATCTGTGAGACACTCCGGAAACAGAGAGGAGGTCATCCTCCAAAGCAAGTAACACTAGAACACAGACGTCCAGGACAAGAGGGCGCCGAGGCCGCGAGGGTCTGGGGAAGCAGCCGCCTGAAGACAGAGGGGCCAGCTCCAGGTACCAGGAGCCCACGCGGCCCCCGCGGTCCCTGCGGTGGGGGAGGCGGGTCTTCCTTCTGGAAGCTGACGAGACAGACACGAAAAGCTGATTGGTAACGGGGGGAAACAGAAACAAATGACCCCCTGAAAAAACCTTCCTCCAAGAGCAGGAAAAATTCTAACTTCAAAACTAACTCAGGACACAGGCCCACCGAGGAAGAGCCTGGGGGGCGCCCCCAGGCAGTGGCACGCTCTGTTCCCCGACCGTCCACACCCGTCAGCAAGGGTCCCAACGCCGGCCCCAGTGGCATCAGGGTCGTCCACCCCTCCCCCAAAGTGAAGGTTTTCGCAGGTTCCGCTACTTGTCCTCCAGCGCTGGCTCAGTCTGGAGCCGTGGCTGTGAAGCTGCCGTCACCCTGGACCCGGACGCCGGCTGCACCTTCCACGTGACACCTCAGGAGAGCATCCGAGCTTTCCGCAGCTGGAACCGTCCTCCCTCAAAACACTGTGAACAGTCGTGCTCGGGCCCTCAGGGAAGAGGAGTTTGCACAAAACATGGCTGTTCTTCCCGCGGGTCAAACACCCCGCAGTCCCCCGTCAGCCTCCGCTGGAGCTTCCCACGGCTGCTGGGGCCACGCGCCAGGCCCTGGGTGCTGGGAACACGGGAGACCCGTTGTCTCAGCTCCAGAAGCTCGGAGCCAAGCCCTGCGGCTGCCCGGGATCCAAAGAACCCTCCTCAGCCCGCCTCACCCCGGCTCCTGGGGGCACCCGGGGGAGGCCCTTCCCCCCCTCACCTCGGGCTCCTGGGGGCTCCTGGGGAGGCCCCTTCCCACCTCACCCAAGCTTCTCATTTTAAGGCTCCATGTGGACATAGACTTTCAGGGTTTGGTATTCACCCCCACAGATTCACTACTTAGAATTATTTCCGAGGAAAGCATGATAATTCTGATTCGAATGCAGCAGTTACATGGAAGGTCAGAACAAAGTACCCACCAGTAAAGGACATAAACAAAACTCCACAACTCTGAACTTTTCACGTGGGCACCGTGGGCAAGACGTGGGCCTTTCGGGGCATTCTGGGGGTCCGGCCCTCCCGCCCGTTCACACTGCATCTTTCCTTGGGGGGCGGGGGGGGGGGCAGAGCTGCACAATCCCGACCTGCTGTATCCTCCTGGTCGAGTTACTCAACCACCCCTTACAGAAATCTGGTTTCCACCATTTAACTTTCTTCTGAGCCAGGAAGCTGCTGAAATACTCTTTCAGAATACCGTATGCACTTTTGGAAAATCCCACCTCTCCAGCGAAACGCTGCTACCGGGGGACTCTCGGTACTGTGAGACACCGTCTCGTCTGAACTGGAATCTCCCACGACCCACCTCTCAATGACTAGCCTCATGGCTTCGTTTGTTAGCCATGTAGAAACATGTATAAACATTAACATTTGCTCATCCCCTAGTGTGACTAAGGGATTAACAAACTCCTCTCACAGGAACCCAGGATGAGTCGGGGCCTAAAGAGACTACGGACAGGAGGTCTGCAAACAGTCCCATCCCTGGGCACGCCTGTTTCCCAAGCAGGTAACGAACCCTGGGGAATGCTGAATGTTTGTTAGCAATATTGCTAAGTATTTCTGTAATTAAATCATGGAGGGCGCACTCAAGTTTCATAAAACTAGAAAGGACACAGTACGCAACCCCGTCCTCGACCTCATGAAAGTGCCCCACGGAATTCCGACAGGTGAGCGAGGGAACAGCTTCCTAAGCCAGGTGACACAGCCTCATTATGCTGGGAATTACGGGCTAACGCAAGCTGGAAGAATATGCTAAATACTGAATTTACCATCAGAGGGGAAAATGGATGTTCCTGTGAGGGGTTTTAAGTAAAGTTTAAGTCAACCAAACTGTCCATACGTACGACATGTTCCGAACCAGCTCTGACACCCCCAGAGGTGAACAGCGGGCGTCTGGGAAAACGCAGGACAGGGCAAGGAGTGCACGTGTCTGGAAAGGAGTCCAAGCCGTGTTCTCGGTATCACAGATCAATATATGGCATGGTCCTCCCTGGGACTTAAAATTCTGTGCGTCCCCACAGAAGTGTAAATAGGTATGCACACTTGTGTACTGAAGAGAACATTTCCTGAAGAATACCTGAAAAATGAACAGTGGCCACCCATGGGGTAGGTGGGGCCACGGGGGGGGGCATGCCCACCTGTGCGGGAGGAGGGGGAGGAGCGGGCGGCTCACAGCATCCCACGGCGGTGTGCCCCTCCCTCATGAGCACGTACTATCTTCTAACTACGAAGCGATTCCGATAAAAACTATCCGATTAGCGAGTCAGCACGTGGAAGCAGAAGAGAGTGAGGGATGGGCCAGCGATAGCAGTGAGGCCTCAGCCGTCCGCAGGAGAGAACCGTGGGCCTCAGGCACATGCCCCCTGCAGCCCAAGTGAAGGCGTAAACCCTTGGTGCTTCTGAGGGGACTCCCCCAAGAAGTCCCTACTTAGGAACGCAGCACAGCTAACATGTTTGCAGAGCTCGACGGCTGCCGCTTTCACAAACATCCTGGAAAAGGCACACAGCCCTTCAACCCATGGCCGCCCCTGCCGCCAGCGCACCGCCCTGCCATCCACGGCGTCGTTCTGGCCCCCAGAGGCACCGTCCGTCCCGGGGTGGGGGCACGGTCCGTTCTCCCAGTGCCACGGGAGGGCCTGGGACCCCACAGGAAACAGGAGGTGGAGGGTGGTTACGCCCACAGGAGAGACACCACCTGAGCTCCCAGCAAGGATGGACTAGCTCTGTGTTAGCTGGCCCTGGGTCTGTACGGCCGCCGACCTGGGCTGCCAGGGCTCTGGCAGCACGCCCTCACTCCACCGTGATAGAGGTGGCCTTCGCAGGGTACTGTGGCTCTGCAGTGAGCAAAGCAGGCTGAGTCCCCACGCTCCAGACGACCACCCACACGGGAGGAGGCTGTGCCTGGGCAACGCGGGCCTGCAATGGCCTGTGCCGTCCCCCTCGATGTGGCTTCACTCACAGACAGGACCAGTGTTTATGGCAGAGTGTGGCTGCATCTGGTGCAGAAGATTCTCTGAAATTGCCGGCTTGCTGTTTCCAAGTGTCTGGTTAATCTTAAGTAAGCTCTTCAAAATTCCATCAAATCTGTCTTCATTTTACTGAAAGTAAGCTCATAAAACTGACCAAAAATGCATTTAACTTACTTATGCGTGACTTATAAATGGGATAAATGAAATGTGAGCTGAATTATGGATCAGATATTAAGAGCTGCTCACAGGGGCACCTGGGTGGCTCAGTGGATGGGCATCTGTCTTCAGCTTGGGTTGTGATCCCAGCATCCTGGGATCAAGCCCTGTGTCAGGCTCCCTGTTCAGTGGGGAGTCTGCTTTTCCCTCTCCTGCTCCCACTCCTGTCAAATGAATGGGTAAAATCTTAAAATAAATAAATAAATAAAAGAACTGTTCACTCACCAAGGGTCAAATCTAAGCTGTAACTTGACTTGTCTTTTTTTTCTTTATCAATAAGGAAATTTCTCAGGGCATGTTCTGAAATAATAATTGCAAACAGTTGATAAAAGAAAAACTACTACTGAGTGAAATATTTCAGTTTGCATTGATTTTCTGGGAGTAAATTTAATAGCTCAATAAGTTATGCTAAGGAGTAAACCGGCCAGGACAATTTTCACAAACTATTAAAACAGGAAGAAGCTGGTTTTGAGTTAGAGATAAGTGTTAAGAGCAGTGTGACACCACGACGGCCAGTGAGCCTGAAGCTGATATTCGGCAGCACGTTTACGAAAAGCAACATGGGCACCAGTTAGGAAGGACGAAGACACAGCCTGCCAGTGCAGGTAGCCTGAGGACGGGCCGACTTCCCAGTGTGCCGATGTGGGTGTCCATGTCAGCCCAGAGCAAGCACTGCTATCTGGACTCAGCGCCGGCTGCCTGACGTGAGCACATGCACCCGCCCACTTACACGAAGGAGGAGTGGGACTGGCCCCCATCGCCCTCCCCGGGTCCTCTCCACAGTCACTCGCCACGGTTCCCACCAGCACCAGGTGCAGAAGGGACCCAACGGCTCAGCCCCGATTCTAAGTCAGCTACACGTGCTTGAAGAACACGGCACCTAAAATTGATTTTCTCTTCTCCTTTAAAAAGTGGAGTGAGTACAGCTTGGAAAAACGACACTTATTCCTCAAAATCAGATGAAAATTATGAAAAATTATTAAAGTAACCTAGATATAAAAACATCCAAATATAAACAGATAATCCCAAGAACGGCTTATCATGTTACACACAGGATTGTGGAGGAAACAACTTAGTTTTGACTTGTGTTTTAATTTTTTTATTTTTATTTAAAATTTTATTTATTTATTTGACAGAGAGAGAGAGCACAAGTAGGCAGAGGGAGAAGGAGAAGCAGGCTCCCCGCTGAGCAAAGAGCCCAACGCGGGGCTCCATCCCAGGACCCTGGGATCATGACCTGAGCTGAAGGCAGACACTTAACTGAGCCACTCAGGTGCCCCTGGATTTCTGTTTTTGGAAGACACAGAATTTTCACACCTAACACGGTGAGAACGAAGTCCACACGTCCACTCCAAACTACTTATCTTTACTTCAGCAACTGAGACCATTTGTAATTGGATGCTAAACTGATACTAATTTTTATTAATTAGTAAAACTAATACTAAATTTTATTCAGAAAACGTGTAATAATTATTGATTAGTCTCAGTTTAAAATTGCTAATTTTAAGGGAACAAGAGAATCTCATACAGAATATTGAAAAGTACACATTCTTAATTTCTTTCATACAAATCCTCAGGGAAACCATCACTGAATACCTTTAGAAACATAAGGAAACTATCAAGGATTTTCAAACACAATGCCACCTCACACCTTGTTTGTATGTGTTCCAACATTAATGGGTGCAGACGGCTCAGTGTTAATTATGGGAAGAAGTCCACGAGAATCCTCTTAGCTGCTGGCGAGGAAGAGTTGCTATAAACATGTAAAGCAGCACAAAAACCCCAAGCAGAGGCTCCTGCAGACAAGGCTGTCTGCTGTCAGCGAGGTCAAGGCGCACGTGCCCCTCTCCGGAGTGCACGCCCTGCTGGGCAACAAGGAAAGCACCCAAGCACACGGAGGAGGCCCCGCATCTCCGTGGAGAAGGTGGCAGCGAGCGGAGTGGGGTCCAGGGGGTCCCGAGCAAATCCAGAGATGAAAGCACAGAACGCAACTGGGGGAGAGCCGGAGAGCCGGCGTGGGTGGAGACGTGCCGGAGGCTGGGCAGGGGGCTAAGATGCGCAGCGTGTCCGCAGCAGCAAATACACTGATGCATCCCTGAGCACTGGCTTCTGTCCTTGCTGTTAGCAGAAGGCGTACATAGCAAGTGGGCTTTGGAAGGCAGCCCTGCTGGCCTTTGAAGGGGGTGCCGAGGGGCAGGGGTCGGGGGTGAGAGGTGAGGATTCCCGCCGAGCAGTGACGGAGCCGGGCAAGCCTCACGCACACGGTCTCAGCACCTCCCCAGGTCACCAGGCTCCTCACTCACCATCTCCGCAGGACGACGCAGAGACATGTGGTACTTCCAGGAGGGCACGAGACCATTTCAGTCGGCAATGCACGCAGTACATTTTAACTTTATACTTACGCATTTTTTATGTATCAGAAAACAACCAGCAGAGGAAACATACAGTTTCACAGCCCTTACTGCTGGGATGAGGCTAAAGCAGGTATTTTCATTTTCAAAAAGGTGAAAGTCCTCGTCAGCGGGTAAGAGTGTGGCATGCAGACGGAACGAACACATCGTGGGGAGGTTCGGGTGACAGGAAGGACAGACTCTGGCCCACAGACCTGCCTTGTCAGAGCACAGAGTGCTCGTGCCCTTGTGGAGTCCCAGCTCTGACCCAGCAATGAAGTCCCTCTACCTCGACGTGAAGGTGCTCAAGAGCGCCGAAGACACACCTCAGGACGGCCTGAACTCTAAGAGGGTGTGCGGAGAAATAGTTACTGAACAGAGACCTCCGTGCTGACACACAGCACAGTTTCCTGGCCACTGGACTCTCGACACCCTGAACCGGCTGAGTCCAATCGCAGTGCCTCACCCAGAGAAGAGGTGAGTGACGGACATGCCTGTTGGCCAGGGCACACATCAGGATACATCCCATCGGGGCACCCGGGTAGCTCAGTCGGTTAAGCGACTGCCTTCAGTTCAGGTCATGATCCCAGGGTCCTGGGATCGAGCCCCGCATCGGGCTCCCTGCTAGCGGGAAGCCTGCTTCTCCCTCTCCCACTTGTGTTCCCTCTCTCGCTGCCTCTCTCTCTGTCAATTAAATAAATAAAGAAAATCTTTAAAAAAAAAAAAGGATACACCCCATCAGCCCAGAGAGCGGGACTCCTGGGAAGCATGGGCAGCAGACGGGCCCCCACACACTGGTCACACACGGCGCCCTGGCAAGCTCTGGGGCCAAACCAAACAGGTACTATTACATTAGGTGTAAAGTGATTTAACCCTAGTATTTCTGTCCTGCCACTAACACTTTTAATTCCCTAGAAGCCGTTAAGGAAACTTTGCCCGTAATACACATTACATAGGATATATATTCTTTTTGAGCCAAGATAAAAATGTCCTCTACAAATAGATCATCAGTGCCATCAAGGTGCAATCCAGGCCTCTGTGGAGACCCACTCTGTGTCAATCCCCTTTCTCCTACCAGCTCGCTGCTTGTCTCTGGAGCAGAGCTCACGCTTGTGGGGGACACAGAGTGGAAAATGCAGGTGAAACCATCAGGTCAGAGTCTCGGGAAGAGCCTGTGCTCACCCCCCGGGTCTCCCACGGCAATGCACCTGCGCCTGCGGCTGGGTGAAACTGGCAACATGGGGCGGCCCCAGGAGAAAGCGCGTGGGACGAGGGGCACCAGCGTGGGAGAAACCCCCACTATTTCCGTCTCCTCCTGAGCTCACTCCTCGTGCTCTGCCTGCCATCACAAACACAACTTAGCACCAGCGCCAGAAGCGTCTTGAATATGTACACTCGTCACCTTCAAAACCCAGACCATCAAGTGTCCTCAAAATGGCTTTTGAAATAGAAGACTTACTTTGACCACGTAGGTGAACCTTCGAATATCCTGAATTGCACTTGAGAAGTCTAAGCGATTAAAAGCCTCTCCCAAAGTACAATAGCCGTGCCTCTGGAAAAACAGACACAAGACAGTTGAAATCCATAATCAGTCAATCAGTCAAAATAAAGTGACAGTTAATGTGAATTAGTCTGTGCAAATTTTCTTAAATTTTTGCAAAGGGCGTTTGTTTTTATGATTTATTCCACGTTTAGATTAGCATGGAGTAAAATAGCAATGCTAAATAAATACAAGTCGCATATCATGCAAACACTATGCTCTGCCATTCTTCCAGCACTATGGACACGATGACAAAGACAAATGCTTACTAAATATCTTGTTGATTTCTCTTGTGCGGGCAAGCTGGGAACTGAAATCACAATGGGATGTGTTCTGGGCTATAAGCACCTACAGATGCACAAACCATCTGCCCGGCTACTGTGAAGATGGGTCTGCTACAGACACATGCAGGAACACCCAATTCCTCTGCAGGGAGCCCCCTGCCCCGCGGGTCTGGTGGGCGCCCTATGCACCAAACCAAGGCCCGAGGCCCAGGGCTGGGGGGGCGACTACGTGTGGTTTCCAGGTGGGGAGCTGAGGGGATGCCTGGCAGTGACACCCAGGAGCTGGTTGTCTGACCCACAGGACCCAGAGCCCAGGGGACAGATGAACACATGGGACGTGTTTTCAGTACTGAAAACCCTGCCATCTATTTCAGCTGTGTGTCCCTCATGATGGGCCCTACAGTCGACACTGGTTTGCACAGGATTGTACACTGGGTGTCAGGAGTCATTTCAAACTCAAGTTTCCGCATTTGAAATCCTGAGGGTATGCAGAGATTTTCAAGTCACAGTTGTGGGGCTAGACGAGCTGGTGATAGTCCTAGAAACATGTGGTGACAGATTACCCTCGCCTCCTGAATGGATGGCGGGACAGGGGCTAGCAAAACAGCTGGAGTGCACACCTGAGTCTCAGACCAAAGATGCCCCATGAAGGTTGATTTGGTTTTGTGCCCAGATCCCAAGAACAGTCCTTATATGTGCACAAACCAACAAAACACATTTTTAAAACAATACACATTATTAATGAGTATCTACTACATGCAAACTGTTCTCCTGGGAGCTGTGAGGAAGCAAAGGTTACTTATAGATTATAATCTGAAGTCAGTCACCGCTGACATTTCCATCTTCTCAATGAACGGAACTCTAAATACTGGTAGAGACGGAGACCCCTTTCCAGGCAGCCACCCATGTCACAGCGGCCTCTTCTTTTTTGGGGAATTAAATCTGATTTACAGACTGCAAAACACTTGTTTGGGCCACACGAGCCCGCCTGCGTTTGGGGGGCCTGGAACCACACGTGGAACCTCAGAGGCTGTGGGGCAGCCACAGTGGGCCACGCAGACAAGCAGTGGCGATACCTGGTCCGTATCAGGTGCTCAGCCCAGAGACGAAGCTGAGCGCAGGGAGCCCAGACCCTCCCGAGCCTGGCTGTGTCCCTGCCGCAGGGCCCACGCAACACCGCTGCAGACTCACGAGCAGGTTCCCTTTGCTGCTTAGGCTCTCCCGGATGGTCTCTGCTCTGTAACGGGAGTGGTAACACAGAGCAGAGGAAGTACTGAGCAGTCAGTCGTAAGCCCCAGTCCGTCAGATTCCGTCAAGCGCTCCTCTGACAGAGCTCACTCAGCGTGTGTGTGAGCCGGGAGCGACGTCAAACCCACAGCAGCCCTAACCACCACGAACGAGGCCAAATCAGTCTTCCGGCTCAGAAGCTAGCCCCTGTGCTTCTGGGGAGCGGGCCCACCCTGGAACATGCAGTAGTGATCCATGGTAAACAACCACTTCCTAGACTATGCTCCCCAACTGCTGCGGACAGGCAAAGAAAGAGTGTCTCAGGCAGCGAAAGGAAGGAAGCGTCCCTGGGTACTGAGCAGAGAAGGAAGTGGAGTCGGAGTGAACAGTCCACGGCTCCGAGAAAAGCTGCAGCCAACCTGGCAGAAGCAGGGGCGGGAAGGGCTCGCACTGCTCTGGACAGGGTCGGACTTCACCACAATGTCACAGCGGTTCTAAATGGGGGCCACACTGTTCTCAGCGCCCCTAACACACAAGAGCAAGGACCCATGCCCGCAACACCAGAGGCTCACCCCAGCAGCTTCTGGGGAGACAGAGGGAGAAAATGTCCAATCCTTGCTCTGAAACAGCCCTCCGGCTGACTCAGATTTGTAGTGGGGCACCAACCACACACCGCATGTGCGCGTGCACACACATGCACACACGAATCACCACTTCAAAGATCCTAGGTTTTCATCTGCTAGAACGTAAGCCAGAGAGTTCATGCTGCAAGAGACAGAATGTATTTAATATGACATTACGTATTCAACAGAAACACCACCGAATACTCTTATTTGTAACAGAATACTTACTTCTCTCGTGCTTTCTTTATGAACATAGATCCATTTCTCACGATAAAAACCTAGAATAAAAATTAACTTTGTTTTTAAAATCTGGCAAATCATTTAAAATGAAGATTTTTACTGAACTTCAACAGTTGTAAATGGTAACAAAATTATCTGACTTATACAGATAAAGAGATGCTATCACTTGGTTAAATGTCAACAGAACTGCTTTGTTTCCCGACATCAGTTTAAGAGGTGCTGAAACACTGGGCGCCTGGGTGGCTCAGTCGTTAAGCGTCTGCCTTCAGCTCAGGTCATGATCCCAGGGTCCTGGGATCAAGTCCCACATCGGGCTCCCTGCTCGGTGGGGAGCCTGCTTCTCCCTCTCCCGCTCCCCCTGCTTGTGTTCCTGCTCTCGCTGTCTCTCTGTCAAATAAGTAAATAAAATCTTTAAAAAAAAAGAGGTGCTGAAACATCTTTACATGAAAAATGACTTAAGACAGCACCACATCTTCTCAACTTAGAAGAAAACTAGCTCTATGTACAACTACAGTAATATCAAAACATAAACAACTATAAAAATATGATTAGTCATTAATTCTGTGTACCCTAACAATTCTTCTTTTTCTACTATAGTCTTTTTCATGTAACTCAGTCCCAAAGCTTCAAGGACCGTGATTACTCTATTCTCCACAGGACCCCGTCTTTTCCAGGAGCCTGAATACCCTACGACCGCTGCCAAGGACTCCTGCTTGTGCTGCTGGGGGGAGTGGGACCTGTCGCGCAGGTGAGCTGCCGCCAGAAGCCTCCCTACCCCGCCCGGCCTGCGGTCCCAGTCCAGCTCTGGCCGGAGTCCAGAGTCAACACACCCTGCCGTCTCGCCTCTTTGCTTGGGAGTGAACTGGTGACTGAACTCACGACCATTTTTCAGTCATTCCAGATGCACGAGCTGCTTTGTGGGTTTTGCTATGGTTTTTGCAGATCTTACTAAATGGTGAAGCTGCAAACAGTCTGATAACCAAGTCAGTGGGCAACACGGGACAGAGAGAGCTGTCACTCATGCATCGTCCTTTATTTCTTAAAATAGCATTGTCAAAACAATTCAGTATATCAATACATTAAACAAGTAAAATATCATAAAATTGTTAATAAAAATGATCTTACATTGAGTATCTGTATCATTTCTAAAATGATCCTTTTTCCTCTTTTTGGATGTGTATTCCTGCTCTTCATTACTGAATATTTCTTCATCGTCACTATTTAAGATACTGAAATAAAGACACATTTTATTAAATACTTTTACAGGGAGATCTTCATTTGGCTTTTCTTTTATAAAAAGAAGGTGATATTGGTTTGCAATTCAGGAGACCAAAACAAAAATCGTGTTGAATTCTGAAAACTACCAGTAACTTTCAAAGCAGCCTATCACAAGTCTGAGGTTACAAAGCTAAAGTCTCATCTGTTGTTTGCTGTGAGGAATCTGAGATTTACTCTGGTTCTTTTGAGGATGTCAGACCAGGTAGGGCGGAACACGAGCAGACTCTCCCAGGGGTTCTGGTAGGCGCCACCAAGGGAGGCTCAGACTTTAGACTTCACTACAACACAGACGTTCCAAACAATACTACAAACACTTCGAGAGAGAGGACCGTGGGAGAACAGGATGCCCAACACGGACTCATGATGTGCCAATTCCTGATCCCACATTCCTGCACCCCCTCCAGGCTCACAGACTTAACCAAAACCACCACTGCATAGGAACGCTTTCTTATGAAGCATGGACCAAACAATGCTAACTGTTAAGGCGCTTAACTGAAGGCAGGTAAAGGAAATGTTCGTTTTCCTACTCAAATACATCTAATTAAAAGCTTTCCCAGTTTTTTTCTTCCTTCCTTTTTTTTTTTTGGCTAAAAGAAGGAAACAGAATTTAAGGCAGTAACTCAACAACTTGAACACGTTTTCTTTAAAAGGTAATTTATCGTTAAAAAAAAAAAATAACTGCATACAGCAGTCCACCCCGTCCAAGGTAAAGGTGCACACAATTTTTATTTTCAACACACTCGCACTGGATGGGTTTTGGTCTGGAATCTGGGGGAGGCTCCGTGGAGAGGCGGCGAGCCGGCGGGCGGAGGCCCGGGCCCGGGCCTCAGGCCGAGGGCTGGCGCGGCTGGTTCCCAGCACATGGGACAAGAAAGCAGTGACAGCTCCTCCATGCGCCGGGGAGTCCATTCATCACGTCAGGAGACCAGCCTGCTCTGACAACGCGGCCACTCAGCAGGACGGGCACAAGTGCGTTGACAGAAACATGCGGAGCTTCCCATCCGGTGGCAGGTGCCACAGAAAGGAACTCATGGACACGGCTGGTCCCAGGGCATCACACTTGGTCTTACACGAGTTGGCTGTCATTGACTTGATCCTGAACGCGAAGCTCAGCTTTTCCTAACTACAGTCATGAGCACACCAAGGAAGAGCAGCAGCGGCTGCCACACAGACGACAGCCTGCGGGACGAGGGGGCAGAGCAGGCGGGCCCTGACCTGACCCAGACCCTGCCCCGGGGGAGGCCCTCTGACCCCCCGCATCGGCCGGCGGAACAGTCCCATTCCATCCCGCGGACACGCGGCAGGCCTGGCTGTGGGAGCCGCGTCCTTCCAGCAGGTGTATCACAGACGGTGCGAGCGTGGCCCCTGGGGGTGGAGTCCACCCGCTTGGCCATGTGGGCAGTGAGGTGCTCATCGGACTCAGGCCCCGGGGCCACACCAGCCACAATGCCCCACATGGTCCACACGGATAATCAAGAGAAAATGCCCGCTCTATGGAAACTTAGTTGCCATTTTCACAAAGTGTATCTTCAGTGGTTTTTATACTGTCAGGTAAAAACATACATAAATATAAGTGGGTAAGAAAAATAAATGCTTCCAAAATTAAAATCAACATTTAAAACCATGACTTCAACAGTGCTGGATGCTGACTGCATCGTTCCATTTCACGTGCACATAAGCCACTGAGCGACCGAGTTCCATAGGAAATGCTCTTATTTATTACCTCTGGTTTCACGAGTGAGATCAACATCACCAACCCGGATTTAAAAGTCAGCGGAACTTCAACAACAAAACCAAGCAACTGTATTAAAAATGAGCAGAACGAACAGACATTTCCCCGAGGAAGAGGCACTGGTGGTCAGCAGGCACCTGAAAAGATGCTCCCCACCACCGGCCACGAGGCACGCGCAGATGCAAACCACGGTGAGCGGGCAGCTCCCACCTCGTAGGACGGCTACCATAAAGAGCCCGGAAAATAACCAGTGCTGCCTCTTCTCTACCTCTTCCCCTTCCTCTAACGGGCACGTGTGTTCGCTGGACGTGTCCAAGACATCCCTCGGCCTCTCTTCCGTTTCAGATGTCATTTCCTCTTCTTGCGCTCAGCTTGGGTGCTTTCCACTCCCCCGTCTCCCTGATCCCTGACCTGTCCTTCTGCATCCTCTCGTCTGCTGTGGACCCTTCGGCGTGGTCTCCCTTTCCGTTGCTGTATCCTTCAGCCCCGACTGGCTCTGTTTGCATTTCCTGCCTCCGCGGAAGGTCTGAGCTCACCCACCCTTCCCTCCAACCGGGTGAGCATCTGTACGACCGTTAGACTCTCCCTCAGGCACACGGCTTACCTCTGCGTCAGGTCGTTCTTCCACCGACGCTGTGTCTTGTTCTTCCGGAGCACAGTCCTCTGTCGACCATTCTGCTGGACCTTCTGCGTGTGTTTTTATGAATCCTAAACCTGAGGGAATGGTATCGTGCATGCTGGCTGACTGGCTGGCAGGATGGAGTTGTGGCTGGCGGAGGCCGGGGGTCGTGGGGCTCTCTGTGCCGGGCCGCCCTGTGGGATGGCCAGAGCTCCAGTGGGACTGGGCAGGGACAGCCCCGAGGCTCCCCACGCAGAGGGTACTCTGGCAGGACAGCTGGAGCTAAAGTGGCTACAAACGGAGGGGTCCCAGGACCCCCCCCCCCCGCGTGGGCACCCTGACAGGACAGTACGTGAGGGGAAGCGAGCCCACGAGGATGCAGGCTCTGGGCTCTTGTGCAGGGGGCACCCTGGCGGGACAGCTGAGGTGGGGGGCCACCAGGGCACTCCAGGTTGTGCACAGAGTGCCCTGGCGGGACTCTATAGCTGAAGTGGGCACGGGCTGGGGGGCCCCTGGGCTGTCCATGCAGGGGGCATGCTGACAAGACAGTGGACGGTGGAGTGGGTGCAAGCCGGGATGTCCCAGGTGCTCAGCGCAGGGGGCGCCCTGGTGGGGCGGCTGGGAGGCCCTGGAGCAGCCGAGCAAGGCATCGGAAGCCAAGGTGGCGAGGGTCTGGAGGGTTCCAGGATGCAGTGACCACTGTGCAGGGGTGTCCCAGTGTGCACGGTGCTGGGGCCACCTCTCTGGGGCGGCTGGGGCTGGTGGGGGTCAGGGACCTGGGCTAGGAGAGGCGGCAGGCCTGTCAGGACACCTGGACCCTGCTCCCATCCACACTATCAAGGGGGAGGGGAACGTAAGCCATGAGGCTCACCAGCCCTAGCCCCAGAGAGTTCCAGAAGCTCTCCACAGTCTGGTACAATTTTAAGGGTGTCTCTTTTATAAGCTAGTTGACCTTTTCAACTGTGGCTTTTTTCTGTGCCCTGGGGCGGATGCATGTGCTCACGGTCTCTCTCTCTCTCCCCGCTGTAGTTCACAGCACCGGGGGTGGGGGTCCCTCCACCGTCATGTCCTCCTCTGTTCACTCTCTGCATGGTCTCTAGCTCTGTTGTGTGGAAGCTGCTCAGTCAGCCCTCAGTTCTTCTTCAGGAGGAACTGCTTGGTTAATAGCGCTGGATTTGGGGTGTCCCTGGAGGTGGTGAATTCACGGTCTTGGACCAGAACCAATCCTGAACACAAACTGATCTAGAAACAGGACCTTTGGCGGATGGAATTAAGGGAAGGACCTTGAGATAAAATCATCCTGGATTAACCATGTGGGCCCTAACTCCAAGAGCAGAGGGGAAGCCACAGGGAGACCGGCAGGCAGAAGGCCGTGTGATGGTGGAGGCAGAGGCTGGAGTGAGGTGGCCACCAGCCAAAGGACGCCAGGACTGCGGCAAACACCGGAAGCTGGGGATCCCCCTCGGAGCCTGTCCGCACCTGCATTTTGGGCTTCTGGCTCCTATACCACCGATGTTATGGTTATGGCAACCACAGAAAACTAACACAACAGCCTACGCTTTAAAATTCCTTGAGGTCAATATTGGTCTTAAAAGCACTCTACCAACTCTACTATCAAATACACAAGATGTTGGGAGAGAAACTCAGCAGAGGTGATGCCTCATCGGAAACAAACCAAAGCAAACCTCAGATACAAAATGTGGTCACTTTTACGCCAAACGAAACAAAGCACAATGAAGCCCTCAAACATAATCGCTGACAAATGACTCCAGGCTGACGGCCTCTGGCATCTCTGTCAGAGTCCCTGAGCTGTGCGTCCTCGTCGAAGCAGGACATAGACGGCATTTTAGCTCCTCTCCCCAACGGTGCCACAATCTCTGCTCTCACAGTTCCTGGTGACGGTTTTCAGTTTTACATCAATTCATCAATGGCTGCCTGTGAAACTTAGCTTTTTATCCACACATTTTCTTAAAAAAGATCAAGGGTTATATATTATCTTCTCCTGCTGGCCAAATGTCCACATGTACTCATTTTCCTATTTAAGGTCACTCTTGCATCAGCAATTGGTCTTTCTTACAAAAATATACTAAAAGGAAAAGTCCAATTTATTTAAGTTTTTAAGACAAGATTAAAAGCCTGTTGTTGGGGCTAACACTTTATTCCTGAATATTTCCCACAACACACTGAAGGACTCTGACGCAGACGTGTTACGGGAAGGGGGCGTAGGGCGGGTGGTGGCCACGCAGCCCCACGGGTCACCCAGCAAGGAGACGCGCTGGCCCCCACACACCATGTGGTTTAGTGAAGGAAAACGTGGCCTTGCAGAGGTTCGGGATGGAGTTTTCCCAGAGAGGGACTGGCGGGTAGTCCAACTCCAGCGGCCGCGACATCTGTGAACGGGAAGCGTGGAATGCGGGGCGGGCCAGCACGCCCTGGCCCTCGCTGATGCCCTGCACACACGGGGCAGACCACCGCCTCCGGCTGTGGCCCTTCACGACAGACTCCCAGCACCAGCCATGATACTCACACAGCCACCAACCCTATCAAGTCCCCCCAACCTCACGTCACAACGCAGGCCCTAACCTGTAATGAAGAAGCAGACCCCACAGCAGTGGCGTAGCAGGGATCACAGGCCAGAAACAGGTTCGGGAGACTAAGTCAAAAAATTCAAGTGAGCCACAAGTGAGCCACAGATATATCTAGGTAAACAGACATATAGGGTAAAGGCCATGATGAAATTTATGAACGTGCACCAACACAGAAAGCGGCGAGACCAGGAGCTTAGTGAGGATCCATTATAGAATCCACACTGGAGCAGAATGCTGGAGACAAACGGGACGAGACAGGTAGAGACAAATGGCTATCGAGCAAATAACATGTATTTATTTGTAGGACTATGGGGCGCAACACGGCATGTCATGTCACGTGACAATGTCCACAGAGAACCACCACTAACAGGGTGGTGCAGGGATGGGGCGTGAGGTCAGCAGGAAACTGCATTATTTACTGTACGGAGCTGACGTCAGGAACCAAACGGAAGGAACGAAGTACGATACAACGATTTTCACTTTCAAGGTGAAAATAAGGGGAAAAGATGTGCTAAGTACTGAAGCGGTGAAGGTGAGCAAAACTCAAGATGACAGGCTCTCTACGTGTATGTACAAGAGAGTATCCACGGGTACCAGGGTACAGATCCAATGACGTCTGAAACACTGGGAACTGAAGCCAGACGGAGCAGGAAGTGCAGGGGGCACGGCTCGGCTTTCAGAAGGAAAAGAGCTCGGGATGGGCTCCCCAAGCAAAATCAGACACAAATACCGAGTAGGAGAAGCACACCTCTGAGAAGACAGGAAACATACGTCAGAATTCATGCGACCCCAGAAAAACAACTGTCACAGGAAATCACAGCACCAGGAAATGTAGTTTAAATATATAAATATATATATATATATACACATAAAAACCTAATGAAAGTAAATAGCTTAGACATACAATATAAAAAGCTAGAAAAGGAATTACTAAAGATAAAAGCAAATACCAATAACTAGAAAAAAGGTAGCACTAAAAAATCCAAAGCTAGTTCTCTGCAGAAAACAATCAGCAAGATAAACCACAAGATAGCTTATCAGAAAAATCAAAGTACAAATATTTAAATTTCACAATGACAAGAAGAAAATTATCAATGCAAACAGAAAATTTTAAGACCTGTAAAGGACTATATTATAAAATGCTTTAAAAATTAGTTAGAAGAAATAAAACTGATATTTTTTAAATACATAAATTTGGTGACACCAATAAGAAATCGGATTTTTTTCTTAGAGGCAGGGATGTTAATTACAAAGTGCACCTGAGAAGCAGCCAGGGGAAGCAACTCGTCCCACTGGTCCGGAAACACACTGTAAAACCTCGTGAAGACTGCCTCCATTCTGGCTCGAGGTGGCGACACAGGAGGGCCCTGAATGCAAGGCCTCCCTGCACATATCAAGGCTCTTTGGCCTACGGAACAATTTCCTCAGGGGTAGAAAAAAGGCTGAGCAACTCTCACACATCGAGTGAATGAGAAAAACCTCCACGGGAGCAGGCGGGAGAGGCTGAGACCCGATCTCGCCATAAACCCTAACCCAGCGCAGCAACACACAAGCTTGTCCCTGAGGAGCAGAGGATTTGAACCTGCATGGGGAACCCTGACATTCACGGCCTGCATCTGAAACAAGCCCTCAAAATGTCTAGCTCGGAAAGCCGTGGACACAAGGCCGAGTACAGTGAGAAATGGCTGTGTGCAGACTCTCCCACCCTGCGGCCCAGCACAGACTTTGTGGGAATGAGGCTCTTCTGCGCTTTATAAGGCACTGGCCTGGGGGGCAGGCCTACAATCTAACACCTCGGGGCCAAATGACATGCCCTCCAGAGACAGGGGCTGGAGGGAACATCTCTGCTCTCCTGCCTCACCTGGAAAGGAGCTTGTCCAGTCATCCGGCAGGATGCTTTCTGTGGCTGGCGCACAGGGGACACCGCCAGATCTCCTGGCTCTGGTGGCCAGCAGGGCTTGAGTTGGGGTCTCTCAGCACCATATACACTCACATGCTTTAAAAACGGCTGCCCGTGGGTCTGGCTGCCCATCAGCCTGAAGGGAGGTGCTGCTTGAGATCCGCCCCCCTGGAGCAATGACTGGTTTCAGCACTCTCAACTGGGAGCTGGTAAGAATCAAGAGGCTGCCTGGACAGTCACAAAGATCTGCGAGGTAACCAAGACTGAGGGCAGGGTCGACTGAGAAGGTGCATCTCCTAGACGAGCCCAACCCATCAAGCCTGGGAGAGCTGACGGTTTCCTCCAATGCATAAAAACCCTCACGGCGAGTCAAGTAAAATGAAGAGAGAGTCATATGCATGAAACATGAAATAAAACCTGAGAAAAAAAACCTTAGTGAAACAAAGATAAGTAACTTACCTGATGAAGCGTTCAATACCTGACACAGAGTTCAAAATAATGGTCCTACAGGTGTTCCCTGAGCTCACAGGAAGAACGGCTGAACAGAGAGACAGAAAATGTACAGAAGTACTATGAGGAGTTCCAGAGCTGAAGACTACAGCAGGAGGGGCCCCACAGCGGACTAACAGAGAAAGCAGGAGAGAGAGTCAGTGGGCAGTGGAACTCACCCAATCAGAGAAGCAAAAGCGAAAAAGAATGAAAAAGAATTAAGAGAGCTTAAGGGAATTATGAACACCACCAAGTGGACCAACACTCTCATTACAGGCGCCCCAGAAGGAGAACAGAGAGAAAAGGGGGGAAAAAAACTTATTTGAAGAAACAATGGCTGAAAACCCCCTTACCCTGGGGACAGAAACAGACATCCAGACCCGAAAGCTCAGAGAGTTCCAGTAAGATGATCCCAAAGGGATCCACACCAAGACACACTCTAACTCAACTGTCAAAGTTAAGCAGCACGAGAAAAACCATTTGTTGTATACAAGAAAACCCTCTAAGACTACCTGCAGATTTTTCAGTAGAAACTGTGCAGGCCAGAGGGAGTGCCATGATGTATTCAAAGTGCTGAAAGAAAAGAGCGGCTGAGATTCCTCTACCCAGCAAAGGTGTCCTGCAGAACTGAGGAGAGAGAACGAGTTTCATATATGAGCAAAATTTAAAGGATTTAATCGCCACTAGACTAGCCTTACAAGAAGTGTTCAAAGGACTTCTTCAAGCTGACATGAGAGGGTATTAATTAGTAACAAGAAAAATATGAAAACATGAATCTCACTGGTAAAGGCAAATATATACTAAAATCCAGAATACTCTAATATTGTAAAAGTGGTCAGTTAATTACTAAAAAAGCTAATATAAAGACTTAAAACAAAAACAGTAAAAATAAGTATAATTATTTCTTAATAGATACACAAGATTAAAAGATGTAAACTGTGATATCAAAAACATAATGGGGGTAAAATATAAAGCTTTAGAATGTCTTCCAACTTAAGTTGTTATCAAATTAAAATAGACCGTTATAAATATAAGTTGTTTTATGTGAGCCCTGTAGTAACCACAAAACAAAAACCTACTGTGGAAACACAAAAGATTACGAGGGAGCAATGGAAGCATACCCCCACAGAAAATCATCAAACCACAAAGGAAAAGACCCAGAGAAGAAACAAGGAAACTACAAAACAACCAGAAATTAACAAAATGGCAGTAAGTACATACCTATCAATAATGACTTTAAATGAGGAAGGACTAACTTCTGCTTTCACAAGACATAGAGTGGCCAAATGGATAAAAGAACAAGACCCATCTGCATGCTGCCTACAACAGACTCACTTCAGATGGAAGGACACACACAGACTGAAAATGAGGGGATGGAAGAGGATAGTTCATGCAAATGGAAATCAAAAGAAAAAGCTGGGGTAGTGATATACACCTCGTAAAACAGACTTTAAGACAAAGACTGTAATAATAGACACAGAAGGTCATTACATAATGATAAAGGGGTCACTCCAACAAGAAGATACAACATCTGTTAAATATTTCTGCATCCAACATAGAAGTACCTAAATAAAGAAAATATTAACAGATCTAATAACCATAGAGGATGTAATACCCTCATTTCATCAATGGATATATAATCCTCACAGAAAATCAATAAGGAAACAATAGCCTTAAAGGACACGTGAAACCAGATGGGACTTAACAGGTACACACAGAACATTCCCTCCAAAAGCAATTGAATGCACATTCTGCTTCAATGCACATAGAGCATTCTCTGGCATAGATCACATGTTGGGACCACAAAACAAATCTTACTAAATTTAAGAAGATGGAAATGATATCAAGTATGTTTTCTGACCACAATGGTATGAAACTAGAAAGCAGTAAGAAGAAAACCGAAAATTAACAGATGTGTAGAGTTACAACAACTGGTTATTGCACAACCAATGGGTCTAACAAGAAAACAAAAGACAAGTAAGGAAACTTACCTTGAGACAAATGAAAATGGAAAACAACACAGCAACACATAGCAGTTCTGCGAGGGAATTTCAGAGTGATAAACGCCTACACGGAGAAACCAGAAAAATCTCTAACTAACTTCACATCTCAAGGAACTACAAAAGAACAAATGAAAGTTAGCAGAAGAAAGTAAGTACCAAATTTCAGAGCAGTTATAAGTGAAATGCAAAATAAAAAGACATAGAAAAGATCAATGAGACGAAGAGATGTTCTTTTCAAAACATAAAATTGACCAACCTTTGGCTAGACTCACCCAAAGCAATCTACAGACTCAGTGCCATCCCTATCAAAATTCCAAAGGCATATTTCACAGAAATAGAACAATCCTAATGTGTGTATGGAGCCACAAAAGATCGTGAATTGCCAAAGCAATCTTGAGAAAAGGGAACAAAGCCGGAGGCATCACGCTCCCTGATTTCAAACTATATCACAAAGCTGTAATCATCAAAACAGGACAGTACTGGCATAAAAACACACAGAAATCAACGGAACAGACTAGAGCATGCAGAAATAAACCCTCATGTAGGTGGTCAATTGAGCCAAGAATGGGGAAAGGACAGGCTAATCTTTAATTAACGGTGCTGGGAAAACTGGACAGCTTCATACAGAAGAATGATATCGGACCACTACTTCACACACCCACCAAATTAAGTTGAAACAGATTAAAGACTTCAACGGAAGACCTGACACCATAAACTCCTGGAAGCAAACACAGGGGGTTAGCTCCTTGACACTCATCAGTCTTAGGAATGATTTATTTTAATCTGACACCAAAAGCAAAGGCAACAAAAGCAAAAAAAACAAGCGGGACACATCAAACTGAAGAGGTTCCACACAGAAAAGGAAACCACTCACAACATGAAAAGGCAACCTAGTGAATGGGAGAAAATATTTGCAAATCATATACCTGATATACAATTAATACCCAAAATACATAAAGAACTTTAAACTCAACAGTTAAAAAAAAAAAGTCCAATTTAAAAATGGGCAGAAGATCTGAACAGACGTTTTTCCAAAGAAGATATATAAATGGACAGCAGGTATATGAAAAGGTGATCATAATTATCAAAAATGTGTATCAAAAACACAGTGAGATTTAAAAAATTTTTAAAAATACAATGAGATACCCCCTCGCATGTGTCAGAATGACTGAAATCAACAACACAGGAAACAACAGGTGTAGTCGAGGATGCGGAGAAAAGGGATCTCTCCTCTTACGCGGTGGGTGGGAATGCAAGCTGGTGCAGCCAGCCTGGAAAACAGTACGGACGTGCCTCAGGACGTTAAAAATAGAACTATCATGCGCGGCAATCCCACTTCGGGTATTTATCTGGATGAGATGAAAACACTAATGCGAAATTACATCTGCACCCCTGTGTTTGCTGCAGCGTTATTCACAGTAACAAGGCCATGGAAACAACCTAAGTGTCCATCGATGGACACAGAAAGAAGGCATATGCATATACAACAGAATCTTATTCAGCCATAAAAAACCATGAAATTTTGGAACTTTCGACAACACAGGGACACCTTTAGAGCACTGTGCTGAGTGAAGTCAGTCAGACACACAAGGACAGACACCAGATGATCTCACTTATATGTGGGCAAGTGAAGCTCACAGATACCGGACCAGAGAGACGGCTGACTGCTGGTCGCCGGAGCCGGTAGGCGGGGAACATGCAAGATGGGCACCAGGGGTCAGAAGTCACCAACTTCCAGTTCTAAGATAAGTAAGTCCTGGAGAACGTGAGGTCTGGAGTGGCGACTAGCGTTAAGGGTGCCACACTGCATATTTGCATGCTGCTGGCAGAGAAAACCCCAGAAGTCCCCATCCCAAGCTACAATGTGTAAGTATGCGTGGTGGCCGTGCCCCCTAGACTGTGGTGGTCATTTCAAACTACGTGCAAATACCAAGTCATCACGCTGCACGCCCGAGACTTCTCTAATGTTGTACGTCAGTGTACAGAACTGAAACACAGGAAACAAATCCGATCAGCAAGACGCGGACAAGCAAGTTACTGATCTGGACCCATGAAAACGAGGTAAGTCCACACACACTGACACGGAACTACTTCCAGGAAACGAGCAGCGGCAAGAAAGGGTGACGTGCACAGCCCCATGTACACACGTTGATAGCAGGAGCATGCACGGAGACCACTCGCTGGAACACGCCCGATGCGCCCGCCCTGCACCCTGGACCCCCATCCCTGGGAAACGACTCTGCAGAGGAACAAGAGAACCCCATCCCCCCAGTGCTCCCCGCTCGCCTCCTCCCTGCCAGCGCGCACACTGCTCATCCTCTCAGCCAGCCCTGGGAATGCCAGCTGCAACACACACGCCCAGAACCTGCACCTGTCACCTCCCCCAACACCTCCATCCTCCACACGCCACGGGGATTACCTGAGTCTCTGCTCTGCCCTTGCTTCCCTGCAGCCCATTTCTAACACAGCGGGTAGAAGGAGCCTGTGAAAGCCTGACCTGAACTAAGTTCCTCTCTGCGGAGCACCTGTGACTGCCACCTCCCTTGGGGAGAAGCCCACGTCCCCACAGCACAGGAAGAGTGTCCCCGTGACTGGCCCTGGCTCACTCCAGCATCTGGTGTCCTGCTGCCCCCCGGGAGCCTCCTCTCAACGGACCCCTTCCTCAGGGAGCCCCCTGTCCACACTTCCACGTACCCGCTCCTCTCCCTCGACGTTCTTGCCTCCCACACCAGCTCTTCCCCCTCGCAGCACTCGTTACGTGGAAGGAGCCACACGCTGCACTCATTTTGTCCACCTTCTGTCTGTCGCACCAAAATGAAAGCTCGGTTGGGGCTTGGGTTTTGGGTTTCCATGTTCTGCTGCATCCTGGCGCAGAGAACACCTCGTGTGCTGAGTGGGTATAAGAGCACGTGAAATAAGAACCTGGCACCTCTCGGGTCCGGCTCATGGAGGGATCCGTCCACGCGTCCAAGGGGCAGAGGTAGACTCAGGTGCGCTGCTCCCAAGCAGCTCTTTCTGGAGGGGACGTGACGGCAGCAGCGTCCTTCCTGCCTGCAGGCAAGTCACTCCCCCGCCCTCACGGTGAGGGGTCCGGCCAGGTGTCCGGCCACGGTGTAGGCGCACTGGGGCTGGGAGGGCTAACACGGCTCTGTTGGCAATGGGGGAGTTAATAAAAATCTACCAGTCTTTGACTCCGACACCTGAAGTGTGCTGCATAAAAGGAGCAGAGCTTCAGGATTCTGAGAACAAGCGTGTTGTCTTCAGATTCCCCGGGGCGGCATGAGCTCTGGTTGCCCTCAGGAGACTCAGAAGTCAGAGGAGAAGGAAGGAGCTCTGCCGGAGCGCTCACCGGGCTGCAGCGTTTACATGGTGCTGGCAGCCCATCGGGCACAGAGCAGAGGGTCAGTGAGCACGAGTCTCCCGAGTCAGTGGAAGAACGAGGAGATGAGCAGCTCAAGAAACTAGGGCACGAGCAAGGGACTGAATGAGCTGATGAGGGGGAGGGCAGGAGGAGTGAATTCACAGTGGCCCCGGGTGCACCCTGGGGAGGACTCTCCCTCTTCCCCTGCCTAGCTGCTCACTGTTGGTTCATTTAGGGGTAAGCATTTGCTAAGGGGGTCTATTAAAAAAATTTAAAAAAAAGAATGGAAGTTTAGGGTATTGGCAAGAGCATCACTGAAACAATGGGTCACGGAATATAAGCTGGACAAAGAGACATGAGGGGAGAGAACGCGGGCAGGACAGGAAAACAGGTCAGTAGAAATCACTGTTTCAAGACTGGGATGCCGACATTCACGGTTTTGGACTGTGGGGACGGGCCTCCGATGGAGAAGAGAAGAAGGCCCAGAAGGAGGGGTCCCCTGAGTGGCCAGGCTGTGTGAGTGCCCGGACAGACACTGAAATCATACTGGGTGAGAAGCAGTCTCGGCTGCAGAAAATGTCAGCGATGCCCTCAGACATCCAGACAAAACACAGCAGCGCCGCGGCTGGTTACCTACGCAGAAGAGGACGAGGGCTACAGAAAAGAACTCTGGCTTTTCACGTTGCATTCTACAGGACTGTATTGTCCTTGCTTTATAACTGACAAAAAATGCAATATGAAAACAAAGTCAGAGACAGGCATTCACAACCCACATGAAATCATTGCTCAAAAAAGCAGGACCAACAAATACTGCCTGAAACACTCATCGCTGAGGCTGACACTGAAGCTCACTTATGTTTACGTTTTTCTTTCCAGCCACTGAAGAAACAACCTAAGGAAGGCTGTCCCAATAAAGATCCTCAGGGAAAAACACCGAAATGACGGGGGTGCTTCTCTGACTACAGAAAGGGGCACAGGAGCGTCTCCTCACCCAGGCGCTGTGGCTGAGAGCAGCTCTTACTTCAAGGGTCAGACGATCTCACAAGTCCTCTCCATCATGATCAGAGACCCGTTCTGCATTCTCGTAAGGGAACCAAAAATACAGCCTCTTTCCTTTTTCCTTGGGGACACCCACCACTTAAAAATGCTTTTAAAGAACTCAACTGCCTTCGAATATCCTGGGAACTATTAAAGTTGACGATACTTTCTGTGGAGCCCCGAATTTACAATGCCTTCCATTGCTCCACCGAGAACCAAATGACCAAAATTAGCCTTAAAACACTCAAACTTGGGGGGCGCCTGGGGGGCAGAGTCAGAACAGCATCCAACTCTTGATTTCAGTTCAGGTCATGATCTCAGGGTTGTGAGTTCAAGCCCCACATCAGGCTCTGCACTCAGCACCGAGTGTGCTTCTCTCTCTCCCTCTGCCTCTGCTCGTGCTCTCTCTCGCTCTCAAATAAACAAATCTTAAAAAAAAAATACTCAAACTTGGATTGGAAACAATGGTTAAGGAGAAGTCAATAAAAATAATGCAATGAAAAGGTTTAATAAACTAATCGCAAAGGGAGAAAACCCTAGAAATGTCACCGTTAAGGCAGAGCTGAGCACACCCCCTCTATCACACTTCAGCCTCCCAGGACGAGGAGTGCCTTCCATCTACGGCCTCCTCTGAGCCTCAAGTTACTAACAACAGCGCAATCTGATGGGGAAGGCTATGAATTCTCAAAGACACGCAGTATCCACATGCTCCTCTTCAATGCCCTCCCTTTGCAAAAATCATACAAGATCTGTCATCAGACATAAAACTGCGTGCCAACCACACCCTGATAGAGAGATCCAGCCACATTATTACTAAGTACGGTTCTCCCCAAGGCAAGACCTCAAGGTCTGTTTGGGGGCCGGGGCCCCCCTTCTCCTTGTCCAGTCTGTTAGCTATTCTCTTGCTGATTCTGCCCCTCCCCGCCACCCAGCTGCATGGACGCTGCGATGGACACACACTCACCATCCCTCACCAGTCTGCGTCTGCTAGAACCCCGAACTGGTTGTCCTCTCGTCAACGTGTAGCCCAGAGGATCTACCTTGTATTGGGCATCCACAGCTTAGTGAGCAAACCTCCTCAGAAGGGGTGCAAGATGGATCCCAGGACATCACACTGTGCTCTGCAGTACGAGACGTGGTAACTACACATCTTTCACATGAAGAACAGAGGACGCAGAATAGGGGTTAATATTTGCTCCATCACCATTAACCTCCGTAACATCATGAATGTTGCTTCAAAAAGCAGCTTAATCAGGATTCAAAGTGTGAATGGACTGGTTACCCCTGAACTGATCATGCTCAACTGTGTGATTTCTTACCTTTATCCTCCGAACTTTTAATCCTAAAATGAGGTGAAAAGAGAACAGGGGGATATTTAAAGGTCTTCTATTTTCATGCCCATTAAAAAAAAAAAAAAAATTAACAAAGTTGGTTAGAATCTTGATTGCCTAAATGATTTTTACGACAATTTTCCTAGTTTCAGAAAGCGTACCCTAAACCAAAGAATTGGGAGTGCTATTTCTCAAAGACATTCAGGTGAAGAGAAGGTCATTTTATACAGCAATCTGAAATGGTGGTTATCTATAGTTTTACTTTCTTTATCAAATTTTAGGTTCAAAATTAAATTGCTTTTTCTTCCCGGGAAAGAAAAATATCAGACATTTGCTGCAGTTCTGGGTCATTCATGGCCTCTGCCCACAGGTTTGGATATGTATTTTTGTGGAAAGAGGAAAAAGAAGGAGAAAGACAAAGAAAAAAGGTAGAGTGGGGAAAAAGAGGCTACTAGGTTTTCAAGGCAACCGGACGTCGTAAAGGAGTGTTAACTAACTCTGCCTTCGCTTCGCCCACTGGCGGGCGGCCCACGGTTCCGGGAAGATCACTGTGTCAGTAAGGGCACCCGGGTATTTTTCACCACACGTGGAGAAGTGCCTGTCAGCAAAGCCCGCTACTTCAGAGGACTCTGAAAGCAGTCTGAATGGGAGCAGGAGAGGGGAAAGGAGACAGACGGACATGGAGTTTGTCATGCAAAGAAAATGGGTCTGACTGTATTCTCTAATTCTATGTGTATACAGAAGACATTTAATTCTTAGATGTTTAAAATGTGTGGGATGAAGGGGAAAAAATGCATGAGGAAAAAACCCACAATCGTGCAAATTCCTTAGTGTAGGAGGAGTGGCAGGTTTCCCACATTACAGCTTCCTCAGTCTGACACATCACAGCCTGTTGACCCACCCTAGAGTGGTGACCGCAGGCTCCTCCACAATTCACAGTCATCACTGGGAGTCCATGCAGACACCAACATTTCTAGATGTATTCAACCAAGCTCAAATTTAAATAATTTGCTATGAAAACTGTAGGATAAAAAGTAACTTTGAAAATTCACAGCCATGTAACGTTATCTAAGACTAATAGCGTATATAATTACCAATCTTATATAAAATTTACAGCCATGAATATTGAATAAAATTCAGAATGGCAGAGAAATGCTCCAATATAAGTTCAATAAATATAACATGTTATCTTTATTATAATCTGAAATATAAATTAATTTCTGCTTCAAATACTGCAAAAACCAATCTCTAGTCTAAAGCTACAAAATTTCTGTCAGAAAATCATGTGGCCTGAAGCAAAAATAAACTATTGGGACTATATCAAAATAAAAAGCTTCCGCACAGAGAAAGAAATAATCAGCAAAACTAAAAGGCAGCCTACAGATGGGAGAAGATATTTATAAATGACACATCAAATAAAGGGCTAGTATCCAAAATCTATAAAGAACTTATCAAACTCAACACGCAAAAAACAAATTATCCAACTAAAAAGTGAGCAGAATGGGGCCCCTGAGTGGTGCAGTCACTTATGCGTCCGACTCTTGGTTTCAGCTCAGACCATGATCTCAGGGTCGTGGGATGGAGCCCCATGTTGGGCTCTGTGCTCAGCAGGAGGTCTGTGTGAGATTTTCTCCCTCTGCACCCCCCCACACACGCACTCATGTGCTCGCTCTCTAAAATAAATAAGTCTTTAAAAAAAAAAAAATGGGCAGAATGAACAGACATTTCTCCAAAGAAGACATACAAATGGTCAACAGACACATGAAAAAGTGCTCAGCATCGCTCGGCATCAGGGAAATCCAAATCAAAACCTCAATGAGATATCATGTCACACCCGTCAGAATGGCTAAAATTAACAAGTCAGGAAATGACAGATGTTGGCGGGGATGCGGAGAAAGGGGAACCCTCCTACACTGTTGGTGGGAATGCAAGCTGGTGCAGCCACTCTGGAAAACAGTATGGAGGTTCCTCAAAAAGTTGAAAATAGAGCTACCATACGATCCAGCAATTGCACTCCTGGGTGCTTACCCCAAAGATACAAAAGTAGGGATCCGAAAGGGTACGTGCACCCCGATGTTTATAGCAGCAATGTCCACAATAGCCAAACTGTGGAAAGAGCCGAGATGCCCTTCAACAGATGAATGGATAAAGAAGATGTGGTCCATATACACAATGGAATATTATGCAGCCATCAGAAAGGATGAAATCTTGCCATTTGCAGTGATGTGGATGGAGCTAGAAAGTATAATCCTAAGCGAAATCAGTCAGAGAAAGACAAATACCATAAAATCTCACTTACACGTGGAATTTAAGAAACAAAACAAATGAGCAAATGGGGGATAAAAAAAGAGAGAGAGACAAACCCAGCAACAGACTCCTAACAACAGAGATACACTGCTGGTCACCAGAGGTGGTGGGGAGATGGGGGAAACAGGTGATAGGGATTGAAAAGTACACTTATCATGATGAAAAACTATAATAAAATGATAAAAAAAAATCAGATTGTCTGTCAGTTAAAAATACAGTTGATAATTATGCAAATGCCAAATAAAAACACAGACCAAAATCACCTACTCAACCCCTAACACTGAAGGAGGAGGGCCTGAGATCTCCCCACAAGCACCACCTGTGATACAGACTGCCACTCAGCACGCCAGGCTTCCGAGTCCGTGTAGTCTCTGTCATCTGGATGCACGGCTACACGACAGGGAAAGCCCCCAGCCTCCTCTGCAGCTAGTGCTCTCGCCGATGAGGTGTGCGCAAGCGCAATCACATCCCCTCCCCTTCTACCCTGCTGACTGGGACGCAGATGCCGTGGGCGATGCCCCACCTCGGGACTGTGCAGAGGAGGCTACGCTCAGCACGGCAACCACACAGAATGTCCTTCCATCCTGAGCACAGTCACTACAGCAGCTCAGGCTTCCAGGGAGAAAAGCGCATTTGTCCTGTGCAAGGTCTCAGACAGATGCTGCCAAAACCGATTCTCGGTATCCTGAGGTTCCTCAGCTATTATATGGGGTTAACGTAATCCCTTTTTCTCAGCTTACTGGAACGATTAAATGTCTTCAATAGAAGAAAGTAGAACCTATGGGAAGGTCCCAGACCGTCTACTAGGCTCAGTCTTCAGCTAAATAACGTGTGACTTCTCATCAGCCTTGCATATGGGCAAACTCAGCCAATGACAAGTTATGGCGCTCTGTGGGGACTTCACCATACATGTGTGGCAGGCAAAGGATGGGGCTCTGTGCGGCTGTAACTTACATGCTGTGACTGATAGTACGCGGGTTAGTCTCTCTTTCCAGGTCCCGACTCCAGGATTCACATCTCTTCCAGCCATCTTCTGTCTTAATCCAGCTCCATCCAGGAGATCTCCAGTCCTGACCCAAAAATGGCATAGTTCTCCTGTAAAAGAAGTACTTTATTTTTTTTAAAGATTTTATTTTTTTATTGAATTGACAGAGAGAGAGAGAGAGAGAGACAGTGAGAGAGGGAACACAAGCAGGGGGAGTGGGAGAGGGAGAAGCAGGCTTCCCACTGAGCAGGGAGCCAGATGCAGGGCTCGATCCCAGGACCCTGGGATCATGACCTGAACCGAAGGCAGACGCTTAACGACTGAGCCACCAGGTGCCCCAGAAGTAATTTACTTTAAAAAATGTATGTACAATTAACAGGCTTCCTTTCACTTACTCCTTAATTTTAAAGACTAAAGTTAATGCCTCCATATAGCCTACATGCTCAGGAGAGACTGATGGTAACACAGCACCTCGGTCATACCATCACAGCAAGAAGGACATGCGCCGGTGGACCGACTAACCCGACACGGCGTACGTCAGGACAGGCTCACCAGAGGCACCACCTCAGCTTGTACCTGCAGAGCCAGCAGGAGTCAGGGACTGAGGAAGAACAGGGAGTGGTACACCAGAGAAAACGCTCTGCACCAGAAATTAGAAGCAATGGAACATGAAACATATTCCTGGTGAGCACTGTACGTTCTTCAGTTTGGATGAAGCTTATGGTGTGAGACTGGGCGTAGGGGGTGGTGAGAAGTGAGAACGGGAAGGGATCAAGTCAAAGGACCGGACTTTCCTCTGCGGGCAGCAAGGGGGCCAGAGCGGAACTTCAGCAAGTAAAGGATTCGATGAGATTCAAGCTTTACAAAAACCTCGGGGTCACGCTTTAAGGATGGAAGCCAGAGCTGCCCAGGGCAGGGGTGGCACCGGAGGGAGGAGGAATTAGGACGGCGGCTACCGAACACTGGCCACCAGAAGGTCAAAGTGTGGCTGCATTGGAGGAGAGAGATTCCAGAAGCATTCAGGAGGCAGAGTTCAAGAGCAGTCAAGGACTTCCGTCTTGCATGCTGTCTGTCTGGCTCTCTCACGGACTCCAAGGCAGCCAGCTGCCATGTGCTCAGCTATCCCAGGGAAAGGCCCACAGGGCAGGCACAACGTGCCAGAAAGGCTGGATGTGTGAGGGGAAACCAAAGATAGCCAGGTTTAGCTTCTGGCACCTAGAGATGTTGATTCAGTTTTGGACAAGCCTGTTAGATTTGCTGAACCCATGGCGATAGGCACTATCCTGGAATCCACGTGGAACAATCCAGGTGTAAAAATTATGACCTTAAAAAATGATGACACAGGGCGCCTGGGTGGCTCAGTCGTTAAGCGTCTGCCTTCGGCTCAGGTCATGATCCCAGGGTCCTGGGATCGAGTCCTGCATCGTGCTCCCTGCTCGGCGGGAAGCCTGCTTCTCCCTCTCCCACTCCCCCTGCTTGTGTTCCTGCTCTCACTCTCTCTCTCTCTCTGTCAAATAAGTAAATAAAATCTTCAAAAAAAAAAAATGATGACGCAGATATTATTACTTTCATGACGCTTGCAATTTGTTGAGAGCAAGACCTCAAATACTAGCTCTTCCATTGCCTCTCGGTCAGTGGTTCTCAACCCTTGCTGTACGTTAACATTACTGTCTTGGAAACTTTTAGAAAATACAGTGTTTACCTTCACCCCAATTAAAGAGGAGTATCTGTGGGCAATGGGAGTACACAAGGGAGCTCGATAAACACTGCACGAATGAATGCATATACAGATCCATCGCTCAGGAGAGAGAGGAAGGCTGGAGGACAGGACAGGAAACTCATCAGCATTAAGGTAGAAGCCAAACCCATAGGAATGATACCACAAGAGAGAACACATGGAGCCTAGGGAAAAACTCTAAGGGACGAGGACATTTGAGGCACAAGCGATAAATAGGAGCCAAGAAAGGGAACTGAAAAGGAAGAGCCAAAGAGGTAGGAGGAAGGGAGTAGGAAGTCAAGAGAAGAATGTATTTTAAGAAAGGAATGATTGACAGAGAGGAAAATACTTATTAACAAGCTAGCACAGTAAGAATTGACAAGTATATATTGGATTTAGCCACAAAAAAGTAGCAGATAACTCAACCAAAAATAGTTTCAAAAATGTGTTATATTAATCTCACATCCGAAGTAGACTTGGAGCATTTCGCTAATGTGGAGTATTCCTAACAGAGTACCTGAGAGAAAGAAGTTTTCAAATATAATCTCCCAACTATATTTATTACAACTAACAAAAAAACAGGCTATTAAGTAGACATTTATACTGGCTTAGAATCTGAGACAAAAAGATTAGAAGGAAATTCTAAGTCTTCAACTGTATTCCTGGGTCAACTCTAAGTGCTCCCTTCCTTAACGCAACTTGTTTTCCAGGAAGAACATCTTAAACAGTCACATTTTCACTCAAATTCTTATTTTAGAAGATACTTAAAATCATTATTTAAATCTCAGCACTATTTTTGTAAGTATCATCTTTTTTTTTAAAGATATTTATTTGAGACAGAGAGAGAGAAAGTGAGAGAGCACAAGCAGGGGGAGCGACAGAGGGAGAGGGAGAAGCAGGCTCCCCACCGAGCAGGGAGCCTGATGTGGGGCTCGATCCCAGGACCCTGGGATCATGACCTGAGCCGAAGGCAGACGCTTAACGACTGAGCCACCCAGGCGCCCCAGAAATTTTTCTTTTTTTTTTTTAAGATTTTCTTTATTTATTTGACAGAGAGAGAGTGAGCACAAGCAGGGGGAGTGGGAGAGGGAGAAGCAGGCTTCCCGCTGAGCAGAGAGCCCGATGCGGGGCTCGATCCCAGGACCCTGGGACCATGACCTGAGCCGAAGGCAGACGCTTAACGACTGAGCCGCTCGGGCGTCCCTGTAAGTATCATCCTACAGATTTGTTTCAAACTACCAATCACCCTAAAATGCAGGAGCTACTACCACGTCCGGTCAGTTCATCATTATCTAAAACTGTCTCCATTAGTATGCGCTCCTACCGAAGAAGGCAAGTGCAAACCATGACAGAGAAGATGCTGCTTAAAAGGTAATGTAGTCTCATAAAACACAGACGAGAGAAGAATGTCTGTGAGGACCATCTCCGACAGTTGCCAACATTATCTCTTGGCATCATATACGGTGGATTCAGGAAAACCTGTATTAAAGAAAGTGGCAACCATGCAGAACACTGCTGCACAGACCAAATATAGACCACTCCAATGACAGTCAAACACAGACCAAACGTGTTATTATGCTATGTGTCCCTTCCCTGAAGGTGTACTATCTAGTCCAAGAACTAAAAAGACAACAGCCACATCTTCTTCACCCATTCATCAGTCGATGGACATTTGGGCTGTATCTATAGTTTGGCTATCCTGGGTAACGCTGCTAGAAACATCAGGGTGCAGGTGCCCCTTCAAATCTGTATTTTTGTTTCCTTAGGGTAAATACCTAGTAGTGCAACTGCTGGGTCGTGGTGGGGGGTGGTGGGCTAGATGGGGGATGGGAATTAAGGAGGGCACTTGTGATGAGCAATGGGTGTTATACGTAAGTGATGATCACTGAATCCTACTTCTGAAAGCAAAATTACATTATATGTTAATTACAATTTTAAAATTTTTGAAAAAATAGATAACAGAAATAAGAAAACTCACACAAATAATATACGTAAATATATTTAAAAGATTTAAAAAATGTATACGTATGTACTGAATGAGCAGTAAAGCAAGAACAACTAAAAGAAATTCAGAGCAAAAAGCAGACCATTTGGGACCTCTGAAGAAAAACCAGGGCATCATCTTGGCCTTAAAGCACAGTTAGATTTTAAGTAAATGGAGAGACCAGGGGAAAAAAATACCAATCACAGAAATGGTGGGCAAACAAACACGTGACACCTTTGAGAATAACAAACAAAATAGGCTAGCTGAAATAGAGAAATCTTTGGGAAGGCTGGTAGGCAGGCTGGAAAGGTGACCAGAAGCCAGATCATGGAAAACTTGAATGTCAAAGCTGTTTGGACTTTATTCTCCAAATAATTAAGAGTTTTGGGGCAACGTAGTGATAGGAGCAGTGCTATTCTGAGAATAACCTGCCAGGTCCTGTGCGGCAGATGGAGTGGGAGAATGGAGGCAGACAGCACAGCTCAGGCAAGAGAAACTTCCTGCCAACACCTCAGCTAAGAGACTTTCTAAAACATGATGACGCAGAAACACTGCCCTTGTCTATGTAGGCACTATGCCCACTACGCCCACTCACCACTTAAGACACTTCATTCAGGCCCCAAAAGCAACTCCTAGAACAGTTAAGCAAAGTTTTCACTGTAAAGAGTGAGCGTGGTGTTTCGAGTAATATAATCAACTCTTTTGCAACTACCTCTGTGAGAAATGAGTATGGTTAGCCTGATAGTTCAGGTGCTGTGTGTATTTATACGGATTGGAAGGAACGAAGCCCAGCCCCATGGACCATGGAAATAAAAAACAGGAATTTCCAAGGTTTTTATCTTCAACACAGATGAAAAGATTTGTTTCGCTGTAGACATGTGGATTCCATAGATTTGACAAATGTTCTTTGCATCACAATGAAGCTTTATTTTAAAGTATAATCCTATACAGTTCACGAACTAAGGCAGACTCTGGAAGAAGAGTTACTACAAACAATAACAAAAAGCCATCAAGGGAAAAGCAAGAAAAAAAGACAACGTCCAATTTGAAAAGCCTGATATCAAATTTTCAAAAATACTCCCAACCTGAGGCATCTAAATTTGCAGATTGGAAATATTACTACACTTCTGGAATGATGAACAACCCATCACTTTTTCTGTTTGTTTGTTTGTTTGTTTGTTTTTTATTCTTATGTTAATCCCCATACATTACATCATTAGTTTTAGATGTAGTATTCCATGATTCATTGTTTGTGCATAACACCCAGTGCTCCATGCAGAACGTGCCCTCCTCAATACCCACCACCAGGCTAACCCATCCTCCCACCCCCCTCCCCTCTAGAACCCTGTTTGTTTTTCAGAGTCCATCGTCTCTCATGGTTCGTCTACCCCTCCGATTTCCCCCGGTTCATTCTTCCCCTCCCGCTACCTTCTTCTTCTTCTTTTTTTTCCCTTAACATATATTGCATTATTTGTTTCAGAGGTACAGATCTGAGATTCAACAGTCTTGCACAATTCACAGCGCTTACCAGAGCACATACCCTCCCCAGTGTCTATCACCCAGCCACCCCATCCCTCCCACCCCACCCCCCACTCCAGCAAACCTCAGTTTGTTTCCTGCAATTAAGAATTCCTCATATCAGTGAGATCATATGATACATGTCTTTCTCTGTTTGACTTATTTCGCTCAGCATAATACCCTCCAGTTCCGGGCGCCTGGGTGGCTCAGATGGTTAAGCGTCTGCCTTCGGCTCAGGTCATGATCCCAGAGTCCTGGGATCGAGTCCCACATCGGGCTCCCGGCTCAGCGGGGAGCCTGCTTCTCCCTCTGACCCTTTCCCCTCTCATGCTGTTTCTCTCTCGCTCGCTCTCTAAAAAATAAATAAAATCTTTAAAAAAAAAAAAATACCCTCCAGTTCCATCCATGTCGTTGCAAATGGCAAGATCTCATTCCTTTTAATGGTTGCATAATATTCCATTGTATATATATACCACATTTTCTTTAACCCATCACTTTTTATGGAAATTTATTTATCTGTCCTGCTAAAAGACCTGAATTGCTATAACTTTATGTTTTAATTAAAATCACATATGTTTTGAAAAATTTCAAATACGAAAATAAAAGCAAAACTTACTCTTCAAAATCAAGCACAGAAGAGCACCTCCTCAAAGGGCAGCTACTCAGTTGCAAATACCTGGTACGAATTGCAATTTCATGCACATTTCACTCTAACTGATGTCAGAGAGCATCCAGGGCTAAAGTCTTAGAGATCTTCCCTTAATCTCTGCTGTAGGGGGCACGAGGTGGAAGCACAGGACTTCTCCAAGTTGACTGGCCCGTGGGAACTCCCAAGAGAAGAGACGCAGAACCAACCAAGAAATGTCTTCCTCCAACAAGCAACCCTTCTTAGCTAATGATAATCCTAGCACACACTTATTAGACCTTAGTATGAATTAGGCTTCCTCTGAACAATTTACTATCTCAGCCCCCACACTGCCCTGAAAGACAGAAAGTGTCACCATCCCCCTTTTACAGCCTTAATCCTCCATTTTATAGAAGAAACTGAGGCACAGCATCTGGCAGAGCTGGGAATCACATTTCTGAAGTGTCCAGAGCCCATATGCTCTATCCCTGTATTTTTATAACAGCAATTCGTGAACACCCTGTGAAAAGAAAAGGTCATAGAATTGTGGGTTTTCTCAAAAAGTGTTACCTTACATTACGTAAGTCACCAGATATGGTCTAATTTAATGACTGATCTAAATGAAAAGACACTAAGGAAAACATGCCGGGAGACATAGTCTAATACATTTTAGAAGGCTATGGGTACTGTGCTGTTTAAGTCAGACGACAGGAAACGTTGAGTAACCAGTACTCTGGAGTCATGATTAGGTTCACGTTCCAGACAATAAAAGCAGTAAGTGTAGACCTAACGTTAATGCCATGCATAGTACACCCAGATAAAAAGAAAGTTACAACGTAAATAATAGTTTTGTGTTTAGCAAACATAGGTGGCAAATGAGTTTCTTTTCCCCTTATTGCTTATGTTTCAATATAAATTGAGAAAACTTTCATTGTTCTGTGATAAGAAAGAATGGTCGCCAATTTCATAAGCATTCGATCTCTTTTACTGCTTTCTTATCCTTACAAGATTTCCGAATAACTTAGGGTCAAACATGAATGTGGTTTTTAAGTATGGAGGAACTTGATCCAGAAAGCACATCAAGAAGCAGTGAACTGAGGGCTGACCATCAGAAATTTCCTGTAAGGAGGCCTGAGAGATGGTCACAGATGCTGCAAAGAAACAGAGACGAGGAAATAAACAGGGAGAAATGCAATCTGAGGGGTATGAATTCTTACGAAAGAATGAGAAAATGTGTCTTCTGGTTAGGGCTGGAGGATACAGATTTGGAAGAGGCAAGAAAAGAGGACTTCACAGGATTCTTTAGATGCCTGAGTTTTCAAAAATGAGTTTGAATAGGCCCACAGAGACAGTGGAATCCAGGAAAGAAGGGTGAAAACGAACTTATGGTGAAGAGAAGGATGCAGAGCCCAGGCATCAGCTGCCAGTGCAGGGAGGCAGGCTCTCCGAGGATGCTGGAGCCATGGACGAGGACCAAGGGCCGGGCTTGGGGAAGATGCTGGAGCCACAGAGGAGTGGGGACCGAGGGCCAGGCACGGGGAGGACACGGGAGCCACGGACGAGGACTGGGGAGCGAGGGACCGGCTTAGGGAGAAGCTGGCACCCGGGAGGGGGCTGGGGACCGAGGACCAGGCAAGCGGAGGACACCGAAGCCAAGGACGGGGACCGAGTGAGAAGCTGGAGCCGCAGCCGAGGACCGGGGACCGGGGTCGGGCAGCAGGTGGGGCGCGGACGAGGACCGCAGGGCGGAGGCGGCAGATGTCCCCGGGAGAAGCGGGCTCGGGGCGCGCGGGGGAGGGCGGACTGGGACGGACACGCCGGCGGGAGGAGCTCCGGGAACCGTCGGAGGACGCGCAGCCCCCGAGGAAAGCTCCCGCGGAGGCCGAGGCCAGGGCGCGGCGAGGCCGGGCGGCGGCCGAGCGGAGGCCGCGCCGTGCGGCCGAGGACCGCCCCGCCCCCACCCGGCGCGGGGCCCCCGACCCTACCTGGCGCGGGGACGGCTGGGGAGGTGGTCACCGTCCCCACCTGGAGCGCGCGCCGCCTCAGTCCCCGCCCGGAGCGCAGACGCCCTCGGTCCCCACCTGACGGCGGAGCGGAGGCTTATTGCCGGAAGTCGCCCGCCGCCTACCCGGGAGCCTGCACCACAAGCCCCGCCCCGGGCCGCGCTGATTGGCAGGTGCGGGTCCGCGTGGCCGTGCTGCTACCCGGCTCCCCGAGGCCGAGACGCGCGCGTGCGCAGTGGGCCCCGCGCGGCCTCCGTCCTGCGCGTGCTCCGTGGGTGCGGCTGGGTGCGCGGACCCGCGGGCGTGGTGCGGGGCGGCGTCCTCGCGTGGGCGGGCGTCCTGCCTCCTACGTGCGTTCGTGCGGGAGAAGCTGGGAGGGCCGGGAACCGGGCGGCCGTCCGCACCCCGGTCGCCGCGCGGATCCGCGGGTCCCAGTCTGCTGCGGTGCCCAACCCCACGCCTGCTCCCCGAAACAACCTGAGCCTCAGGAATGCGGTTTCCGTGGGCCCCCCAAAGCCCCGTCACCCTGATCTTTAGTCCTTAACCTTACGGCTCGGGCGTTTCCCGTATTTCGCATACGCAGATCTTTCAGGAGGGTTGGAAACGCCCCGGGGCCAGCTCGCGCGTGTGGGCTTCTTCCCCAATCTGGGAACAAGAATGTGGGTGTCAGCGGGCGGCAAGGGTCAGGAGGCAGGGCTCGGCCCCAAGCCAGACTCGGAGGCTTGGTCCAGGGCCGCTGCTAATGAGCTCTGCGAATACGGAAGGCCTGCACCACCCTGTGCCTCATTTTCCCCACCAGTGGGACAGGAGTGCTCCTTACCTCACAGGGGTTTTTTTAAAGAATTGAACGACTGAACATACGCAAGCTATTAAAACCATGCCTGGTGTATGGTGAGCGGTATAGAAGCATTTGATCTTAGTATTTTTGTGTGTGGAACACATTGCAGGAAGCATAGTAGGTATTCATATTTTGGAAAAGGGCTTTTTAAATTATTTCTGATGTGCTTATTACAGTAGCATTCTTTGACTACATACTTTTAAAAATGTAAATGTAATGTAAGCGTGATTATGGACCGGAGACAGCAATAGTGCTTACATACCCCCAATTAATAAATGCCACCCTCCTTCCTCCTTCCCCCTTCCCCCCTTTCACAGCTGCAGATTATTCCATTATGTGAATAGATCATAGTTTTTAAAAATATTCTCCATGGGGGCGCCTGGGTGGCTCAGTCGTTAAGCGTCTGCCTTCGGCTCAGGTTATGGTCCCAGGGTCATCGGGCTCCCTGCTCGGCGGGAAGCCCGCTTCTCCCTCCCCCACTCCCCCTGCTGTGTTCCCTCTCTCGCTGTGTCTCTCTCTGTCAATAAATAAAATCTTTAAAAAAAAAAAAATTCTCCATGGATGGGCATTAGGTTCTTTATTTTGCCATTGGAAATAATGCCCAATGAATAACTATGGATGCTTTTTCTGTTTATTTTAAAATTTGTTGTGGTGTATTTGCTAGTAAATTACTATAATTGGAATTGTTGTATCAGGGATAACTGCATATAAAATTTTGGTAAATATTGCCAAGCCAAAACCCACTACACCACCATGGGAGCCATAAGAAGAGTATTAAGTTTAGCCTAATTTGCCCACATCCGTGTAACTCCTTGTGAGTTACGGGGCAGATTGAGAGGAGGCAAGGTAACAGGAATCCACAGGGTAGAAGCTGGAGTCCCCACACAGTAAGGAGAGCCCACAAAGCCTTTCAGATCAATTCTGGTCCACAAATCTCTGAGCGCATGCTGTGCTTCAGTTACTCTATGCTTACCACAGATAAGCATGTCCACTGCCCTCTGGAAAGCCCGCTGACAGAGGTGGAGACAGGAGCAGGGCAAGAAAGATTGCCTCTATGAGGCGGAGGTGTGGCTGGGGGCGGTGCGGGAGTCATGGGAGGGGGGTGCTCAGTGTGGGGAAAGTGACCTGGGAGAAGGTGCCTACTTACCTCAAATACTACAGGCACTCAGTTCATCTACAAGTCTCTGCTCAAGGTGAGGGAACACGTCACATTTCTTTGTTTGCTTTAAGATAACCCAATTCTGATAATATGCAAGGACTTGGGAACACTGACACTCGTTGCAGTCCTTCCCCCAAAGTTGGGGTCTCTCATAGCAAGCCAGGGCAGTCACTGGTCACAGGCCATGCTGGGCGCCTCCAGGCCTCATTGGAGGCCTGGGGTGATGGCCAGCACAGGGACCCCCCTGCTTCCTGAAGTACACTGCACAACCATCTCCCTGACCTCCCCAAGTGCTGCCCAGAACAGGGTAAGCATCCCCGGTCCTCTTGGCACGGGCTTGACTTTGTCCCCTTAAGGCTCAGAGAATGTCTCTCCTCTTGTTCCCCTCTCTGGAACACTTCTATGTAATGGAATCTCTCTGCAGCACGTGAAGACTGATTCAGCTTTCCTCACAGCAACGATACCGAAGTAAGGAAAACCAGACCAGATCAGCAAAACAAACCCCTATCACCTTATGTAGTATCTAGTGTCTCCAGAGTCTGGGTCATGCAGGCTCAAGCAGGCACCGTGAGAGATGCTGTGAATACACACCTGAAATCTCCAGGTGTCAGGAGCTCACAATTCAAAGCAGATATAGGATGGCAAATACGCAGTGAGAAAACAGGGCCATGAGGACCACAAGGAGGTTCAAAATGAGAAGGGCATCCAGGGGCGGAAGCAACCCCCTCTGATGGAGACGCCTCCAGGAAGCACTGGGAGGTCACAGGGGCACTGAGTTTCAGAAACCAACAGGCCATAGTAGGGAGGCAGGATGCAGGATCCGGCCATCTTTTTGTTTGCTTATTTGTTTGCTCTTGGTGTCAGGTCTCCTTATATTTCAAGTAGGGATTAGCATAGAATTTGGGGGGTAAGGGCGCCTGGGTGGCTCAGTTGGTTAAGCGACTGCCTTCGGCTCAGGTCATGATCTTGGAGTCCCTGGATCGAGTCCCGCATCGGGCTCCCTGCTCAGCGAGGAGCCTGCTTCTCCCTCTAACCCTGCCCCCGTCATGTACTCTCTCTCTCTCATTCTCGCTCTCTCAAATATATAAATAAAATCTTTAAAAAAAAAAAAGAATTTTGGGGGTAAACTAAGTTGGTGGCCAGGAGCACACGGTAAGTGTGAGACGTCAGAATGGGGAGGCTAACATGAAGACAGCAGACCCACTCACAGCATCTCATCCACCAACTCCTGAAGCTCTGTACTTGACAAAACATACCAATAGTAGCCTTGTTCAGCTCTGAAAACCTGTCTGTGCAGCCTGGCATGATGCCAGCTAGGCGTGATCCTGGATGATCCTGGACTGACAGCACACGCTCGGGAGTTCAACAGATGTGGGACCGTCGTCTAGATGCCTGGACGTGCGACTTTGGGCAATTACAACCTCCTGAGCCTTGGCTTCTCACCTGGAAGTGAAGCCACTGCTATCTACCTCTAAGGCTATCAGGAATGTTAAATATTACTATTCGTATTGATTCTCCAGCAAACTCTATTTGCCTCTATCTTTCTTGCCATGTGTTGGGCAGTGAACCAATCTGCATGTAAAAGGTAATGCTACCTAGAACTCTGCTTATAGATATATTTACATTAATACATGTGGCCCAGCACATTCCACTCCCAGATATTTATCAAAGACAAATCCAAACACGTTCACAAAAAGCACAGAGTATTAGCGCTGTACTCCTAGTGGAACCTAGAGATCTATCCACAAAATAGTATTTTTTTTTTTTTAAGATTTTATTTATTTATTTGACAGAGAGAGAGATAGCGAAAACAGGAACACAAACAGGGGGAGTGGGTGAGGGAGAAGCAGGCCTCCTGCCAAGCAGGGAGCCCGATGTGGGACTCGATCCCAGGACCCTGGGATCATGACCTGAGCCGAAGGCAGACGCTTAACGACTGAGCCACCCAGGCTCCCCTCCACAAAATAGTATATTAACAAACTGTGATGTGTTCATGTGATGGAGTACTACTCCCCATATAAAAAAACTATAAAATTTCTACATGTAACAACACAGATGAGTATCATGAATATTATCTTAGTGAAAAGAATGCAGACACAAAAAAGAATGTACTGTAGGATTCACAGAATTCATTCATATAAAATTCTAGAATAGGCAAAACTAACATATGGTGATAGAAATCCCATCTGTGGTGGCTTCTGGGGGCAAAGGGAAGGGACAGAGGCAACTTTCCGGGCCTATGGAAATGTTCGTTGTTGTTTGGTGCAAGAATGTGAACGTGTTAAATCTGATTTCCCATTTCACTCTGTTATACCTCAATAGGTCAATATGTATTTTACTTTGGGAGGAACATTTTGTCTCTGACATTCTTAGATCTTACGCAACATATTGAATTAAAAAAAAAAAATCGAACCAACAACTATGTTGAATGCTTACCTCACACCCAGAATCATATGAAGAGTTGTAGGAAATGAAGAAAATGTAGAAACTCTCCTTGACCTCTAGGAGCTTGTGCTCTGTGATTGAGGATGCAGGAAGCATACTTGAGAACTGTTGAAGAGCAATCCAAGACTTAAATAACAATTCAAAAGAACAGAGGGAAGGGCCAAAGCAGTTGCATAAATGGGTAGTAATGTTTATAGGGAGTTATAGGTACAAAGAAATCTTTATAACGAAGGAGAGTCCAAGGAAGATACTAAAATTCACTTTGACAAGTGGGAGATAAAAAGCAGTTTCATAACTGAGTATGGAATCCAACAGGATGACATCTTTTGTAACATCTCTTAGAGACATACTCATGGAGCATCTGGGTGGCTCAGTCAGTTAAGCATCTGCTTTTGGCTCAGGTCATGATCCCAGAGCCCTGGGATTGAGTCCCTCATCAGGCTCCTTGCTCAGTGGGGAACCTGCTTCTCTCTCTGCCTGCAGCTCCCCCTGCTTGTGAGCTCTCTGACAAATAAATAAATAAAATCTTAAAAAAAAAAAAAAAGCCGTACTCACTTTCCTCTAATGGTAAATCCTAGAGAGCAGATACTTCAACCTTGAAATGAGGATGGTAGATCTCTAAGTACCTCCCAGCTCTGGTAACTTGAATTTTTATCCACAACTTGAAGGGAGCATCTGCATGAGGTCCCATGTTGTTCTTGGCCAGTCCACATGACCCAGTTCCTCAAGACTCGGATCAGCTCCCATGTCTTTATGCAGCAAAAACACTGATAATGACACTATTAAGTGGGTAACCTTTACTTAGTACTCACCACACACCAGGCTCTGTGCCAAACGCTCTGTTTGACTTATGCCAAAATAACCTGCAAGTTCGATCCTATTATCACGTCTTGAAGATGAGGCCCCTGAGTCTTCCAGGAAGCTAAGCACCTTGCCAGGACCCTACAGGTTGGTGGGAACAGATCCAGGGTTGACTTCTGGCTCATCTGAAACTGCTCATCCACCATCCCTGGGAAGCGCCTTCCCCCCAGGCCTCTGGGTATTTGTTCTCCCTCCCATTCACTACACAACCATAATATCTTTTTTTTTTTTTTAAGATTTTATTCATTTATTTGAGACAGAGAGAATGAGAGGGAGGAGGGTCAGAGGGAGAAGCAGACTCCCCGCTGAGTAGGGAGCCCGATGCGGGACTCAATCCAGGGACTCCAGGATCATGACCCGGGCTGAAGGCAGTCGCCCAACCAACTGAGCCACCCAGGTGCCCAACCAAAATATCTTGTAACTCCTCAGTTATTTAAATCCCAAGCCAGTCCCGCCTCTGACTTTTAAAAAAAATCTCAGTTCTCCATCAAGACTGTAAGCTCTCTGAAGGCAAGGACTCAAGTCTTCTACATTGTTGGAGCCCTGAAAATCTAACTCTCTGTGGAGAGGGCAGAGAAGTGCAGCAGACTGCTACTCTGGAGCACCAAGACAAGCTCTAAGGACAACGCAGCCATTGCTGGAACCCTGGAATGGGTCCAGCCTTCAGAGTCGCTTCCCATATGGTGCTGACGTTAGCATGTCACCTGTGATGATCTCCATGGCCGCATGTGCTGGTTTTGTTTCTGTATCGCGTTCTGTGAGATCTGAACAATGAAGTAAACTAACAATAGATTGTTAGAATGGAGAGACACTTTGGCCAGGGAGCCTAACCCCTCCATGGAGATAAGGCCCCCATCTTCATGATTCCCATGCCCAGAACCTGCACTGGAACCAAGCTTCCTACTTTTCCCAACATAATAGATGGGTTTCTGTGTCTGCTGTCATCTGAGCCTGAAATTCCTAGATCCTTCTCCCTATGTCCAAATGCTAGACCACCGTGGGTTGAGCTTGGTGGCTAAGGTGCCTAAAGCCTTTAACAACAGCATCTCTGGGCACTCCCTGGGCTGGATCCCCAACTGTTCCAGACTTCATTCTCTTTAGGTCACCCTGGACTCTTGCCATCATTACTCTGTCCCTCTGCTTTATGGGGGGATGACTGACCATATCCTCCTGGGAGGGAGCAGAAAGGTGCAGCCCTGGGGTAATGGATGAGCAAAGAGCAGCATGGGCACTGGTGGTCCAGCAGGAAGCTATGAGGGATGGGAGGTCAGCCGTCAACAGAGGAGCTGAGCACTGCTATTTGAACAGAAGGTAGGTGAGGGGACCACGCAACCAGTTAGACACTGGAAGTGGTGTGGGTCAGGGAAGCCAAGCGGGGAGGCAGAAATTAACCACATGGGATAATGTGAGTGAACTCATCAGTCCTATGGGGAGACAAGCTCTAAGGACTATCACAAATGAATTGGGAAAATTATCACGATGAACAGCATAGGCTGTGAAACATTATGGCGTTCTGATACATCATGACCCTTGTAGCCAAATGGGCTATGTCCACTGGTTCGATGGCAAACCAGCTTACAGAGGAGGGGGGATAGAAGCCCCTATTGGTAGTGTTTGCTGATTTCCATGAGGTAAACACTCCCACCATGGCAAATTACAAGCTACCAGTGTGAGGTCATTGAATAATGAGGAGGTGGGAAGAGATGACTTGATCAAGCCTAACAAGCCAATATGAGCCACTCCAGCACACCTCTGGGTCTAGGCCTGTTGAAAACTGATAGCTGTGGATGTTTCCCATTTCTTAATGAGACCTCATTCTAACACATTTTGATAAGAGTGTTTATAAGTGCCAGATTGTCCAGTCACGAGACTATTTCAAGTTTCTGATGAGGGTCACTAATTGTACAAATGAGGACAACCTGCCCAGATGCCCAGTCACAGGGGCTACAATAAAAACCTAGTCAATTGAAGACTGCAAACTTACAGGTTAAACAGCATGGGTTTTGGGCGCCTGGGTGGCTCAGTTGGTTAAGCGACTGCCTTCGGCTCAGGTGATGATCCTGGAGTCCCGGGATCGAGTCCCGCATCAGGCTCCCTGCTCGGCGGGGAGTCTGCTTCTCTCTCTGAACCTCCCTCCTCTCATGCTCTCTATCTCATTCTCTCTCTCAAATAAATAAATAAATAAATAAAATCTTTGAACAGCATGGGTTTTTCCAAGCAATTCGGTCAGAAGTTTACTGCTTTTTTGATTGAACTGAAAAAAAAAAAACCTAGAAGCAATAGGAAGGCAGTATTTTTAATGCATCTGGGTTTTACTAAGTCATTATGGTAATGTTACATAATTTTAGAAAATTAATTCTAGTTTGGTTATAAGCAATAAAATGATGAAATGATTGATGGGTACATTAATCATTCTACCAGTAATGTCCAGGAGAAAATGAAGTTAAAGCAAATCCAACTAACCTAGACAAGAAAGTGGAATTGAATGGACGAAAATGTTTCACAAGTAATTCCTATCTTTTGGGAAGAAGCATCTAGCACACACAGAAAAGATAACACAAATTTAGACTCTATGTTCTGATGAAAACCTCAGCTTCATCTGAAGGGCTGACGGTGGTAAGACAGGAAGGAGAAAGGATTCATGCCGTGAGGGGGTCTGTGTCTTTAGGACCAAGTTGATGAAAGCCACCAATGGCCTAGACAATAGGTCTGTATAAGGTACAGAATTTATTTCTGTAAACACCAGGGCACATGCTCACAGGGACAACCAGGTACAGTACACGCTGGCTAACTGTAAACAAGAGAGGCCCCTCCTGGCTTGGTGACAGCCTCCCCTTTCCTCTATCTGCTGACCCACAAAGCCCATATTCTAGGTGTCTTAACCCACCCCCCACCGAGGATAAGTAAAGTAGAGCAAAAAATACCAACATTATTTCCTCAATATTTCTGCAAACGCTCTTTACTTTTACTCCCACATGAAACCTGGGGCAATGAAAGTGGCACAAATCATTGCTGGCTGTAGTATCACAAAGCCTGAAACGTTAAGATTAAGTAGAACATGCAACTGCTTGCAACTTGGCTCTTGAAAACATTCTTCTAGAAGAACCTCTCTACTACATCTGAATGGACTAAAGTAAAGAAAGGCAAATACCAAAGCTAAGAACGCATTTAGGCAGGGAATCCAGTCCTGGATGTGTATTGTATAGAGACATAACGAGACTGAGGAGGGGAACTTGGAAAATTGACTTCCACAAGATTAGAAAAGCTAACTAGGCATAGCTCAGTTAAGCAAGCATGAAGGGAATGTGATGATTAGTTGCATCTCTGAAGAGTCTTTATACCCCATTGATGGAGAGATTTGTGTAGAGTAATAGAGGTAACAATCTGATAGTACTAAAAATTTAGGGAATCTACAGGAGAATTTCAAAAAGTCAAATTAGTTTCCTTAGAGAATATTTTGGAGCACCATTGCTTTCAATGTTTGCATTTGTTTAGTTTCTACATTGTGTAAATAGCCATTTATTTGTCTCTTTAAGACCAACTGGGAGCAACCTATTATTTTTCCTATCATCAGAATCCCTGGGAAAAAACCAGACACACAAACCTCTGAAATATTTTCAGCTTATGGGTCTCACTTATTTGTATAACTTTATTTTATTGCTCACACAGTATAGGAGTTAAAAATAGGTTGTTTGCTTTTGTTTTTTGAGAGAGAGAGAACAAATGGGGGCCAGGGACAGAGACAGAGGGAGACAGAGAGAGAAAGAATCTTAAGCAATCTCCACACCCAACACAGAGCCTGATGTGGGGCTCGATCCCACAACCTTGAGATCATGACCTGAGCCAAAATCAAGAGTCAGACACTTAACCTACCAAGCCACCCAGGTGCCCCTAGAAATAGGTTTTGTTGCCTATTCGCCCAAACCCAAAATAAACATAGCTTAAACTAGAGAGTAGTTTATTTCTATCTCATATAAAAGAAGTCCAACAAAATAAATCTGGAGATTAGACTGAGACTGGGTGGCTCAGTCGTTAAGCATCTGCCTTCAACTCAGGTCATGATCCCAGGGTCCTGGGATTGAGTCCCTCATCGGGCTCCCTGCCCTGCAGAAAGCCTGCTTCTCCCTATCTCACTCCCCCTGCTTGTGTTCCCTCTCTTGCTGTGTCTCTCTCTGTCAAATAAATAAATAAAATCTTAAAAAAAAAAAAGGGTACCAACATATACATAATGGGAGAAAGAAAAGAAGAAAAGAGCAGAAAGAATATTTGAAGAAAAATAATATTTGGGAAGTCTAAATTTTCCAAATCTGATTGAAAACATTAATCTACATATCCAAGAAGCTCAACATATTCAAGTTTTATCCCCAAGTGGGATAAACTCAAAGATATCCAGACCTAGATACACATTATAATTAAACTGTCAAAAGCCAAACCCAGAGACTCTCGAAAGCAGCAAGAGAAAAGCTGTACAAAAGATAGAAGAGGAACAGCTGATTTCTCATCAGAAACCATAGAGGCCAGGAGGTAATGAGAGCACATATTGAAAGTGCTGAGAGTAAGAGTGTCAACCAAGAATTCTATTCCCAACCAGATTACTCTTCAAGGATGAAGAGGTTGAGATAGTCCCAAATAAGCAAAAACTGAGAAAATATATAGAAAAGCTGTCCTATGGGTTTTGAAGGCTGTAGTGAAAGGGCAAGAACTCAGATGCACATGAGGAAGGAAAGAGAATATAGTAAATGCTGCTACACAGCTAAATACAAGCAACAATACACATATGTGCTTTGGTTATAACTCTTTTTTGTACAGTTCTCAAATAATCGGGAGATCCCTGTCCAAATACATGATCAGGTGGATTCCTCTGGGACAGGGAGGATAATGATGATGATAGTTACTGTTTTGGGGGTGGTCCTTTATCAATTAATGAGTGGAGGGTTCCCTCTGGCCATGTGGAAATAAGTTAATCTGCCTAGCTATTAGGAGTTCAGCTATGAGATGCTCTCAGTTCTCCCCCATTTTTGGCAAATTAAATCCTTTTAATTCGTGTTTAGGAAATTTGAGGAAAGAAGGCACACAAAGCTGGTTGTGCCCAGGGCACCAACATTGCAATCCACTTATGTATAGGTGGAGTCTTTAAACTTCTAGGAGGGAACTGTGTAGAGCACTTAGAACAATTCAGGGCCTTCTAAAGGCCAACTTACAAGATGATAAAGGACCATTAAAATGTGAATGTTTCAACACGAATCTAATTATCTGTGAACTTGCCTATGAGGATTAGAAGGCAGAGAAATTTCAGGGCCAAAATCAACTGCTGTCTTCAACTAAACTCCAGATGGGTATTTTTCTAGTCCCACCCAAGCTTGGGGGGGTGCATTTTTCTTCTAAATTACTATTACCCACCAGGTTGTAAAATGCTTTGGCCTCTCTTATTGGAGGGTCATGGGTATAGTCATTTGTTGGACCTTGGTGAGATTTAGGCATAGGCGGGTCTTTCTGCTCAAGGACCCACAGGTAACGTGTAGGCAGGGACTCGTGGAAATCCCAAAGGATCAGTGTAGCCACTGTGCTTGAGTGACTCAGTCAAGTTGCTCAGATGATGCATCATGTTATAAAGACACAAGCTTCGTTTCTGTGTGTTGATTACACTGACTCATGTTGACTGGCTGCCGCAGAAGTCACATATTTAATGCTTTCTTCTGCTTTTTCAATTCTACTTAAGGCAACGTGGATGTTCTATCCAAGTAGTGCAAAGCCACATACAAGTAAACAAATGCAAGTCAGGAAGATTACTATTTCAAGATATTCGATTTCCCCACCAGGAAAAATCACACTGACAGAAAATACTCTGCTAGCATTATGAGCCAGACAGCCTCAGAGGTCTGCGGAAAATGGCATGTATCTTAAAGAAAAATCTTGAGGAAAAAAACATTTTGTAGAGATGACTCTTTGACTGAAGGACAGTTGTGCTACCATGTGTTTAGAATATCAAACTCTGAAAGGAGACACGCGTTCACTGACATTCCTGCTGTTACAAATAAATTGCCCTCTTGCTTTACCTTTTATTATCCTGGGATGGGAAGAAAATTGCCCTGGAGATAGTATCTACACAGTGTCTTACAAAAACTACAACTGAGTGGAAAAGTTGGTAGGAGAATAGGTACTTCCCAGCTGGAGGGTGCTTAAACTTCCAACTATCACACATTTACCAATAATGGCTTCCTCACCCTATCACATTTTTGCTCAAATGTCACCTCCTCATTAAACCTACCCTTAGTATTTCAGTTAAAATTATAACCTCGCCAGATACCCAGAAACCCCCTCACACTGCCCTATTTTTGTCTCGTTAAAATATTGTGTGTTCTACTTATAAATTACCCCTAAGATGTAAGCTTTACCAGAGAAATGTTGGTCTCTTGTTCACAGATGTATCCCAAGCTCCTAGGACGTGTCAGGTAAGGAGTGCACACCTAACAGATACTTGAATAAATGAGGAAGCAAGTGAATGGTACACACTTCTCGTATAAACAATGAGATGTATATATGTTATATATTTGTATATATATAACAAATGTTATATATACATGTTGTCGTTCCAGGCCAAAAGATTCTATTGATCTCACAATATAACTGAAAGAACATAACAGGAGCGTTGATAAATGAAGATATTTACAGACTCTGTTGCTTATGTCCTTAAGTTTGACATTACTATAGTCTGAATGTCTGTGTCCCCTCAAATTCCTATGTTGAGATCCTAACGCCCAATGTCATGGTATTAGTAGGTGAGGCCTTTGGAAGGTGGAGGGTGAAGCTCTCGTGAATACAATTATTACATTATAAAACAGGCTCCAGGGACAACTGGGTGGCTCAAGTGGCTAAGCATCTGTCTTTGACTGAAGTCATGATCCTGGGGTCCTGGGATTGAGCCCCCATCAGGCTCCCTGCTCTACAGGGAGTCTGCTTCTCCCTCTCTTCCCAACCCCTGCTCATGCACGCATGCTTTCTCTCAAATAAATAAAATCTTTAAAAATAAATAAATAAAATAAAATAAAATAGGCTCCAGAGAGCTCCCTTTCTCCCTTCCACCACATGAGGACCCAGTGAGAAGGTGCTGGCTGTGAATCAGGAAGAGAGCCCTCATTGATCATGCTGGTACTTTAATCTTGGACTGCCCATCTTCTGGAACTACAAGTAATAAATTTCTGTTGTTTATAGGCCACCTAGGCTGTGGCATTTTTACAGCAGCCTGAGTGGGACTAAGACAACGTTCTTACTTCTTTTATATAGCTGTAGAACATTAAATATTAATTTGCCAAAGCAATATTGAGGAAGAAGAACAAAGCTGGAGGCATCATGCTTCCTGATTTCAAACTATATCACAAAACTGTAGTAATCAGAACAATAGGATATTGGCATAAACACAGACACATAGATCAATGGAACAGAATAGAAACCCCAGAAATAAACCCACACATATATGGTCAATTAGTTTAAGACAAACCAGGAGTATAAAATGGAGTCTCTTGGGCGCCTGGGTGGCTCAGTTGGTTAAGCGACTGTCTTCGGCTCAGGTCATGATCCTGGAGTCCCAGGATCAAGTCCCGCATCGGGCTCCCTGCTCGGCAGGGAGTCTGCTTCTCCCTCTGACCCTCCTCCCTCTCACGCTCTCTGTCTCTCATTCTCTCTCTCTCAAATAAATAAATAAAATCTTTAAAAAAAAAAAAAGGAGAAAGACCCCAAGAGTTAATTACAACAGAAATTTACAGGGACAATCTATAAAAACAACGTCTTCACAGGCAACATGATGACAATTAATTCCTATCTTTCAATAATCACTCTCAACGTGAATGGCCTAAACGCTCCCATAAAATGGCACAGGGTTGCAGATTAGATAAAAAGACAGGACCCATCCATATGCTGTCTACAAGAGACTCATTTTGAACCTAAAGATACATCCAGACTGAAAGTGAAGGGATGGAGATCCATCTTCCATGCCAGTGGACCTCAAAAGAAAGCTGGGGTAACAATTCTTATATCAGACAAGTTAGATTTTAAACTAAAGTCTGCAATAAGAGACACAGAAGGACACTATATCATTCTTAAAGGGTCTATCCAACAAGAAGATCTAACAATTGTAAATATCTATGCCCCCAACATGGGAGCAGCCATCTACATAAGCCAACTGTTAACCAAAATAAAGAGTCATATTGATAACAATACGTTAATTGTAGGAGACCTCAATACTCCACTCTCAGCAATGGACAGGTCATCTAAGCAGAAAATCAACAAGGAAACAAGAGCTTTGAATGATACATTGGACCAGATGGACCTCAGAGATATTTACAGAACATTCCACCCTAAAACAACAGAATACTCATTCTTCTCGAGCACACATGGAACTTTCTCCAGAATAGACCACATACTGGGTCACAAATCAGGTCTCAACCGATACCAAAAGATTGAGATGATTCCCTGCATATTCTCACACCACAATGCTCTAAAACTGGAACTCAATCACAAGAAAAAATTTGGCAGAAATTCAAACACTTGGAAGCTAAAGACCACTCTGCTCGAGAATGTTTGGGTCAACCACAAAATCAAAGAAGAACTTAAACAATTCATGGAAATCAATGAGAATGAAAACACATCGGTCCAAAACCTATGGGATACTGCAAAGGCGGTCCTAAGGGGGAAATACATAGCCATCCAAGCCTCACTCAAAAAAATAGAAAAATCCCGAATTCACCAACTAACTCTACACCTTAAAGAACTAGAGAAAAAGCAACAAATGACGCCTAAGCCACGCATTAGAAGAGAAATAATTAAAGTTAGAGGAGAAATCAATGAATTAGAAACCAGAAACACAGTAGATCAGATCAATGAAACTAGAAGTTGGTTCTTTGAAAGAATTAATAAGATCGATAAACCACTGGCCAGACTTATCCAAAGAAGAGAGAAAGGACCCGAATTAATAAAATTATGAATGAAAGGGGAGAGATCACGACAAACACCAAGGAAATAGAAACAATTATTAGAAATTATTATCAACAACTATATGCCAATAAACTGAGCAATCTGGATGAAATGGAGGCCTTCCTGAAAACCTATAAGCTGCCAAGACTGAAACAGGAAGAAATTGACAACCTGAATAGGCCAATAACCAGTAACGAGACTGAAGCAGTGATCAAAAACCTCCCAAAAAACAAGAGTCCAGGGCCTGAGGGATTCCCTGGGGAATTCTACCAAACATTCAAAGAAGAAATAATACCTATTCTCCTGAAGCTGTTTCAAAAAATAGAAACAGAAGGAAAACTTCCAAACTCATTCTACGAGGCCAGCATTACCTTAATCCCCAAACCAGGCGAAGACCCCATCAAAAAGGAGAATTTCAGACCGATATCCCTGATGACAATGGATTCCAAAATCCTCAACAAAATCCTAGCTAATAGGATCCAACAATACATTAAAAGGATCATCCACCACGACCAAGTGGGATTTATCCCCGGGATGCAAGGGTGGTTCAACATTCGCAAATCAATCAATGTGATAGAACACATTAATAAGAGGAGGGAGAAGAACCATATGGTCCTCTCAATTGATGCAGAAAAAGCATTTGACAAAATACAACATCCTTTCCTGATTAAAACTCTCCAGAGTATAGGGATAGAAGGAACACTCCTCAAGTTCATAAAATCCATCTATGAAAAACCCACAGCGACTATCATCCTCAATGGGGAAAAGCTGAGAGCCTTTCCCTTAAGATCAGGAACACGTCAAGGATGCCCACTCTCGCCACTATTGTTCAACATAGTACTAGAAGTCCAAGCAACAGCAATCAGACCACAAAAAGAAATAAAAGGTATTCAAATTGGCAAAGAAGAAGTCAAACTCTCTCTTTTCGCAGACAACATGATACTTTATGTGGAAAACCCAAAAGACTCCACCCCCAAATTACTGGAACTCATCCAGCAATTCAGTAATGTGGCAGGATACAAAATCAATGCACAGAAATCAGTTGCTTTCTTATACACTAACAACGCAACTGTAGAAAGAGAAATTAGAGAAACGATTCCATTTACAATAGCACCAAAAACCATAAGATACCTCGGAATAAACCTAACCAAAGAGGTAAAGGATCTATACTCTAGGAACTACAAAACACTCATGAAAGAAATTGAAGAAGACACAAAAGAATGGACAAATATTCCATGCTCATGGATCGGAAGAATAAACATTGTTAAAATGTCTATGCTACCCAGAGCAATCTATACCTTCAATGCCATCTCGATCAAAATTACAATGACATTTTTCAAAGTGCTGGAACAAACAATCCTAAAATTTGTATGGAATCAGAAAAGACCCTGAATCGCCAAGGAGATGTTGAAAAAGAAAAACAAAGCTGGGGGCATCATGTTGCCCAACTTCAAGCTCTATTACAAAGCTGTCATCATCAAGACAGCATGGTACTGGCACAAAAACAGACATATAGACCAATGGAACAGAATAGAGAGCCCAGATATGGACCCTCAACTCTACGGTCAAATAATCTTTGACAAAGCAGGAAAAAACATGCAATGGAAAAAAGACAGTCTCTTCAATAAATGGTGCTGGGAAAATTGGACAGCCACATGCAGAAGAATGAAACTCGACCATTCTCTAACACCATTCACAAAGATAAACTCAAAGTGGATGAAAGACCTCAATGTGAGACAGGAATCCATCAAAATCCTAGAGGAGAACATAGGCAGTAACCTCTTTGACATCGGCCACAGCAAATTCTTTCAAGATACATCTCCAAAAGCTAGTGAAACAAAAGCAAAAATGAACTTCTGGGACTTCATCAAGATAAAAAGCTTCTGCACAGCAAAGGAAACAGTCAACGAAACAAAGAGGCAACCCACAGAATGGGAGAAGATATTTGCAAATGACACTACCAATAAAGGGCTGGTATCCAAGATCTATAAAGAACTTCTCAAACTCAACACCCAAAAAACAAATAATCAAGTCAAAAAGTGGGCAGAAGATATGAAAAGACACTTCTCTGAAGAAGACATACAAATGGCTAAAAGACACATGAAAAAGTGTTCATCATCATTAGCCATCAGGGAAATCCAAATCAAAACCACACTGAGATACCACCTTACACAAGTTAGAATGGCAAAAATGGACAGGGAAAGAAACAACAAATGTTGGAGAGGTTGTGGAGAAAGGGGAACCCTCTTACACTGTTGGTGGGAATGCAATTTGTACAGCCACTTTGGAAAACAGTGTGGAGGTGCCTCAAAAATTTAAAAATAGAGCTACCCTATGACTCAGCAATTGCACTCCTGGTATTTATCCCAAAGACACAGATGTAGTGAAAAGAAGGGCCATATGCACCCCATTGTTCATAGCAGCAATGTCCGTAATAGCCAAACTGTGGAAAGAGCCGAGATGCCCTTCAACAGATGAATGGATAAAGAAGATGTGGTCCATATATACAATGGAATATTACTCAGCCATCAGAAAAGATGAATACCCAACTTTTACATCAACATGGATGGGACTGGAGGAGATTATGCTAAGTGAAATAAGTCAAGCAGAGAAAGTCAATTATCATATGGTTTCACTTATTTGTGGAACATAAGGAATAACACGGAGGACATTAGGAGAAGGAAGGGAAAAATGAAGGGGGGGAAATCGGAGGGGGAGACAAACCATGAGAGACGATGGACTCCGAGAAACAAACTGAGGATTTCGGAGGGGAGGGGGTGAGGGGATGGGTTAGCCCGGTGATGGGTATTAAGGAGGGCACGTACTGCATGGAGCACTGGGTGTTATATGAAAACAGTGGATCGTGGATGACCACATCAAAAACCAATGATGTATTGTATGGTGACTAACATAACATAATAAAATTTTTTAAAAAATGGTACTGGGGAAAATGGACCATTTCCTTACACCATACACAAAAATTAACTCAATGGATTAAAGATATGAACAGCAGACCTGAAACCATAAATCCCCTAGAAGAAACCACAGGTAGGAAACCAAAATCAACAAGTGGGACTACATCAAACTACAGATCTTCTGCAAAACAAAGGAAAACATCAATAAAATGAAAGCAATTTATTGAACAGGAAAAAAATGTTTGTAAATCATTTATCTGATAAATGTTAAGAACCAAAACATGTAATGAACTTGCACAACTCAAATGCAAAGAAACCAATCTGAATAAAAAATGGGCAGAGGACCTGAATAGACATTTTCTGAAAGATGACATCCAGGTGGCTAACAGACACATGAAAAGATGCTCAACATCACTCATCATCAGGGAAATTTAAATCAAAACCACAGTAAGATATAAGTTCACACCTTTGAAATAGCTATTACCAAAAAGACAAGAAATAACAGGTGTTGGAGAGGATGCAGAGAAAGGGAACCCTCTTACACTGTTGGTGGGAATGTAAGGTGGTGCAGCCACTCTGGAAAACAGTATGGAGGTTCCTCAGAAAGTTCAAAATAGAACTGTATGACCCAGCAACTCCACTCCTGAGTATTGATCCAAAGGAAGCAAACAAGATATATGCACTTAAAAAGATGTAAGACTGATGAATCACAGACCTGTACCTCTGAAACAAATAATACATTATATGTAAAAAAAAAAAAAAAAAAAGGTAGTAGGAAGGGAAAAATGAAGGGGGGGAAATCAGAGGGGGAGACAAACCACGAGAGACTATGGACTCTGAGAAACAGACTGAGGGTTCTAGAGGGGAGGGGGGAGGGGGGATGGGTTAGCCTGGTGATGGGTATTAAGGAGGGCACGTACTGCATGGAGCACTGGGGGTTATACGCAAACAATGAATCATGGAACACTGCAATAAATAAACAAATAAATAAATAAATAAATAAATAAATAAATAAATAGATAGATAGATAGATAGATAAATAAAGATATATGCATCCCCCTGTTCACTGCAACATTATTTACAATGGCCAAGACGGGGGCAATCTAAAGGTCTTCTGACAGATGGTTAAAAAAAACATGAAGCACACAAACACAATGGAATATTATTCAGTGATAATTAAGAAGGAGATCTTGCCATTTGCTAAACCATGAATGGATCTGAAGGGTTTTAGGCTGAGTGAAGTCAGAGAAGACACCTACATGGAATCTAAAAACAAACTACAGAAACAGAACAGATTGGTGGTCACCAGAGCACTGTGGCTGAAATGGGGGATGGGGGTCAAAAAGTACAAACTTCATTATAAAGTTAAGCCCTGGGGGGTGGTGCACCTGGGTGGCTCAGTCTGTTGAACGTCCGACTCTTGGTTTCAGCTCAGGTCGTGATCTCAGGGTCATGGGATCGAGCCCCGCGTCAGGCTTTGGGCTGGGCAGGGAGTCTGCTTGAGAGTCTCTCTCCCTCTGCTTCTGCCCCTCCCCCTCTAAAAAAAAGATAATAATAAAGCAAGTCGTGAAATGGAATGTTCAGCGTGGGGCCTACAGGCAATCACACTGTGCGGCATGTAGGAAAGCTGCTGAGAGCAGATCTGAAAAGTAGTCGTCACGAGGAACAAAGACTGGTGACGATGTGTGGTGACGGACACACATGTGCACAAGTACCAAATCACTGTGTCGTACACCTGAAACTCGTAGGCTATTTGTCAATTAGATCTCAGGAAAAAAAAGCCTTTTCAATCCTATCAAAATAAGGTATTAATTTGCTACCGTGGTCTATACTTTGCCTGAAGCTCTCCCTCTATTAACCAGAGGTTCAAGGGGGGAGAGAGGATGGGGAATAAGAAGTAGAAGCATGAATCCTAAGAGGTGACAAAAATAAGACCAGAAGATGGCCAAGAGGAAAGCAGGAGACCAGGCCCCGTGGGGTGATGAAAGAGATGGCGCCCCTGAAAGATCAGATAAATGTACGTCCGCTGTACACACACAGTGCGCGCCTATGGGGAAGCCAAGAACCAAACTCTACCACACGGGCACGAATCCCAAAACCGTTGCTTAGAAAGGAGACAAAGTTTTCGGTTCTATTCCTATTTAATTATATTTTTAAGTTATGAATCACTATGATTACATTGCTGAAGCAATACAGTAGATGGATCATATGCTTCATATTTATTAAACAAATCAATGGGTGACCTTCTGCAGGGGACATAGCAGAGACTCGGGCACATAGTAATTAAGCCATGGACATTCATGGAGCCAATGAGGTGTAGGAGGAGCAAAGCTTGATTGACTCAGATGGTCACCACGTTCCAGAACTTGGCCCAGGGCGGGTGCCAAAATGTGTACACAAGGAAAGCAAAATCTAAATGCTCCTGGCTCTGCTCTGTAAACACTGCTGTGTGCATGGAAAACATTTGCTTGACATCTATTCACAATGTAGGTTTCTGAGAGCAAACAAAGGGACTTTTCCAGCAAATGGTGTCAAGCACACAATGAACACAGTTTCTGAAAGCAAACTATTAAATTATCCCTGTATGCTTGGCCCACTGTCCATCTCCAGAGTCCTTCCCACGGTGGGAAAATGGTAGAAGCGTTTCAAATAGCATTTTGGTTAAGAAAAGTACAAAAATAAGGAAGAAAATAAACTTCTATGGCAGGGCTGTGCTAGGACTGTGGCAAACAAGGATGCTCTGGTTTTCCACCTTCAGGAGGCAGGTGCTAATTAATATAACCTGTGGCTTCGGCGGCATCACAATTCCGGACTTCCAGCTCTATTACAAAGCTGTCATCATCAAGACAGTATGGTACGGGCACAAAAACAGACACACATAGATCAATGGAACAGAATAGAGAGCCCAGAAATGGACCCTCAACTCTATGGTCAACTCATCTTTGACAAAGCAGGAAAGAATGTCCAATGGCACAAAGACAGTCTCTTCAACAAATGCTGTTGGGAAAATTGGACAGCCACATGCAGACGAATGAAACTGGACCATTTCCTTACACCACACACAAAAATAGACTCCAAATGGTTGAAAGACCTCAATGTGAGACAGGAGTCCATCAAAATCCTAAAGGAGAACACAGGCAGCAACCTCTACGACCTCAGCCAAAGCAACTTCTTCCTAGAAACATCGCCAAAGGCAAGGGAAGCAAGGGCAAGAATGAACTATTGGGACTTCATCAAGATAAAAAGCTTTTGCACAGCAAAGGAAACAGTCAACAAAACCAAAAGACAACCGACAGAATGGGAGAAGATATTTGCAAATGACATATCAGATAAAGGGCTAGTATCCAAAATCTATAAAGAACTTATCAAACTCAACACCCAAAGAACAAAGAATCCAGTCAAGAAATGGGCAGAAGACATGAACAGACATTTTTCCAAAGAAGACATCCAAATGGCCAACAGACACAGGAAAAAGTGCTCAGCATCGCTCGGCATCAGGGAAATCCAAATCAAAACCTCAATGAGATACCACCTCACACCAGTCAGAATGGCTAAAATTAACAAGTCAGGAAACGACAGATGTTGGCGGGGATGCGGAGAAAGGGGAACCCTCCTACACTGTTGGTGGGAATGCAAGCTGGTGCAGCCACTCTGGAAAACAGTATGGAGGTTCCTCAAAAAGTTGAAAATAGAGCTACCATATGATCCCGCAATTGCACTACTGGGTATTTACCCCAAAGATACAAATGTAGGGATCTGAAAGGGTACGTGCACCCCGATGTTTATAGCAGCAATGTCCACAATAGCCAAACTGTGGAAAGAGCCAAGATGTCCATCGACAGATGAATGGATAAAGAAGATGTGGTATATATATACAATGGAATATTATGCAGCCATCAAAAGGAATGAGATCTTGCCATTTGCAACGACGTGGATGGAACTGGAGGGTGTTATGCTGAGCGAAATAAGTCAATCAGAGAAAAACATGTATCATATGATCTCACTGATATGAGGAATTCTTAATTGCAGGAAACAAACTGAGGGTTGCTGGAGTGGGGGTTGGGGTGGGAGGGATGGGGTGACTGGGTGATAGACACTGGGGAGGGTATGTGCTCTGGTAAGCGCTGTGAATTGTGCAAGACTGTTGAATCTCAGATCTGTACCTCTGAAACAAATAATGCAATATATGTTAAGAAAAAAAAAAGAAGAAGAAGAAGGTAGTGGGAGGGGACGAATGAAACGGGGCAAATCGGAGGGGTAGATGAACCATGAGAGACGATGGACTCTGAAAAACAAACAGGGTTCTAGAGGGGAGGTTGGTGGGGGGATGGGTTAGACTGGTGGTGGGTATTGAGGAGGGCACATTCTGCATGGAGCACTGGGTGTTATGCACAAACAACGAATCATGGAACACTTCATATAAAACTAATGATGTAATGTATGGGGATTAACATAAGAATAAAAAAAAAAGAGTAACAATAAAAAAATATATATATATAACCTGTGGCTTTCACATTGCTTCCGTGCTCTATTCTCCCAAAAAGATGAGAAAAAGGGAGAGCTCAATGAAATTTCTCGTATGTATGCCATCCAGGTTAACAGAGACCACCACATACTCATTTGGTCAACTACATGGCATATTTGTTTTGCCAAAAGGAATGGAAAGAGGTCTAGGTTACATATTTGATCTCTCTCTACCGTTTCAAGTCTGTCAATCAGGAAGAGGAAACGGATGGAATGTTCAAATTCAGGTGATTTTAAGAGAGCTTAATAAGGGGGCACCTGGGTGGCTCAGTTGGTTAAGCGACTGCCTTCGGCTCAGGTCATGATCCTGGAGTCCCAGGATCGAGTCCCACATCGGGCTCCCTGCTCAGCAGGGAGTCTGCTTCTCCCTCTGACCCTCCACCCTCTCATGTGCTCTCTCTTTCTCTCATTCTCGCTCTCTCAAATGAATAAATAAATAAAATCTTTAAAAAAAATAAAAAATTAAAAAATTAAAAAAAAGAGAGCTTAATAAGGGGACTATAGACACAGATGCAGGCAGGCTTGGGAGACCCCGCGAGGACCGCATAGTCCTGGGCTGGGAACCGTGAGAGCAAAGCTGTGTGTCGGCACTCGATAAGCCGGATGGACACATCAGCAGAGATGGGACAGCGTGAATTATGCGTTCACTCATTGTAAGAGCGAGGCCCTACTGCCAATCCAGGAGAGCAGTCTATGAACATTCAGAAAGACAGGAGCATCCCTTACGGGTGGCGTGTGGAGATACAATGAGTTTGCTTACCGTTTTCTACTGTAATCCCCGATCAGTGCCCCGGAGCCCTACGGGTGTGGTCGCAGGTGTGGGAGGTGGGGAAGTGTTCTGCAGGCTTATGGGCGGACCTCGGGTTCTCTCGAGCATGTCCCTGGCCTGTGACCTGAATAAGAGCATCTCGGGTTTGTTTTCTCCCCACCTTAGCTTAGACTAAGGGAGGCAAGCTGGGCTGCAGAGGAGGATTTCTGTCCCCTCTGGGTGGCTCGCCTTGGGTAAAACCCTGGCGGGTCAGGCTCCGGTTCACCAGCTTCCATGGGAAAGTTCTGCCCTGTTTCAGAAATACTTCCTTCCCGGCACCAGAAGCACGAGGGCATCTTCTGATCTTCACGGTGCAGACCCGGTCCAGCTCCCAGAGGCAAACCCACAAAAGTGCAGACCCCCATCCCATGCGTGGGCCCCTGACTCTCAGGCTGTCCCCACCGAACCTCAGCAATTTGTTGGCAACATCTAGATTTCCCCCCAGCTGCTGGCTCCTGCGGAGGTTCGCGTGCCGTAAACGGTGATTCTCTGGTCTACCCGGCTGTGTCTCCAATGTTGGGCGCTGCAGTTCACCCTATGACCTCAGTTCTCTGGTGGATAGGGACAGGAATGACCACGTCCAAGCTCCTCAGCTGCTGGACTTGAAGTTGGAAAGGCAGCTCCGCATGAGGTCAGGGGCATCTTAGCTCCTTGGCCCTGGGGAGTCTTTATATTTGCAGTTCACTCCTGTTCTGGCCTCGGCGGCCTGGACATTCCTCTTACCCAGAGACAAACGTGATGCAAACCTCTGCTTTCAGAGATTCTCTAATCAGTTGGGACTAGACAAAGCTTAGCAGAGAATTGACTCTGATGTCAAATTGGGTTAAACCCAGACATTGGCAGACACGCCACACTCCCACTTGCACACACCATGCACACACATCACACTTGCACATGCTGTGCACACATCACACGTGCACACACCATGCACACACTCATGCTTGCACTTGCACACACCTCACACTTGCACACACCGTGCACACATCACACTCGCACACACTCACACTTGCATTTGCACACACCGTGCACACACCATGCACACACTCGCACTCGCACTTGCACACACCGTGCACACACTCACACTTGCACACACCATGCACACACTCGCACTTGCACACACCATGCACACACATCACACTTGTACACACCGTGCACACACATCACACGTGCACACACCACGCACACACTCATGCTTGCACTTGCACACACCGTGCACACACTCATGCTTACACTTGCACACACCATGCACACACTCGCACTCACACTTGCACACACTGCACACACTCGCACTCGCACACACCGTGCACACACTCACACTTGCACATGCCGTGCCCACACTTGCACACTCTCACACACACGCACACAATCTAAACATCAGCCCAGGTCCCTCCTGTAGAAGCTGGGAGAGTGCAGAAGCACCAGTTACTATCCTGGCTGAGCAAAGAGCTCTGGATTGGAATTTAGAATCTGACCTAACCCTGCAACTAAGCACTCCATGCAGCCGCCAATTGCTTGAGGAAAGTCACTTTGCCTGGGTCTCCGTTTCCCCACCATAAAATCAGGATGTTGCGTGTGTGTATTTAGAACTTTTCGGTAAGTGCGTCTGCGCTGGGCGGAGAGCTCCATGGGGGAGCGTGGGAGCCAGGGAGGCTGCAAGGAGACACGAGGCTTCTTTGGAGACGAGGAAGGGGCCGTGCCTGGGAACCGACTCTGGACACTGGAAGCCCACGAGGAAGCAGATTCTCCTCCCGAGGTGCCAGATGGAGCCCCTGCCAGCACCTTAGTTTGAGGACCCTGACCTCCAGAGGTGGTGGGAGATGGTGACTCCACTCAGCCCCTTTGCTGCCACAGCAGCTGGAGACTAACGCTGGAACGGAGAGTGGCTATGGATTCTCTAAAGGGGTCAGATCCATCGTAGCTGCATTTTTAAACCTGTTGTTTCACACAAAAATCAGTGCGATAAATAAAACATTCAGGAAGGACAAACCCACTGAGTGATGTATTCGTCTCCTATTGCTGCTGGAACAAGATTATCATAAACTTATGGCTAAAAACAACAGATTTGCTATTTGATGGTTCTGGAGCTCAGAGAATTAAAGGGGCCTTGCTGGGCTGTGTCCCTTCGAGGAGAATTATTCTCCTGCCGTCTCTAGCTCCCAGAGGCCGCCCACGTTCCCTCAGAGCCAGCAGTGACTGGCCATGTGTCTCCCACCTCTCCCTGGCTCCCCACTACCTTCTGCTTGTAAGGGCCCCGTGACTATGCGAGGCCCACCTGGATTACCCAGGCTAACCTCCCACCTCACAGACCGCTGCCTGGCAACCCGAATATCCTGCATTTCCTTTACCGTACAACCGAACATACCTCTGTTTCTGGGGAGGAGGCCTCGGGCATCTCCGGGGCCCCCTCCGCCAACCACAGACGGGTTACTGGCCTTCGCCAGAGCCATGGTCCTGCACAGGCAGACCTGTCCCGGGTCATTTCTAGAGTCGGGGAAGAGGGCAGAAAGCATTTCTGGGACGGCCCTGACAGCCCCACGGAAGCTGCCCTGGATCCTCACACCTGCTGCCGATTCCACGCCCCCGGCTCCACGGGGCACCCACCCTGCCCCCGCACCGTCTACTCCGTATCTGCAAGCATATCGACTTTCTGTTGGTGCCACACGGCTCTCAAAATAATATAGGATTTGGGGTCCACAAGAATGCCGCAGAACCTCCCAGCCTGGAGCAGCTTCCCACAGACCCTACCCTTGTAGTGGCTCTCTTACTTATGATGTGGTCACAGTCCACGTGTCCCGGGTGGACTGCACCCTCCCTGGGGAAGGACGACTGCGTTCTGTTCCTGCTGGGCCTTCAGGTCTCAGAATGTGCACTGAGCAAGGGCTCTGCAGAGATCTGCTGAACGAGTGACTGAAAGAATAGGTCACCCACTGAACGAAGGCTTGACTGGGTGGAAATTTCCAGCAGATGATGGGTGGCATCGACCCAAAGGTGTCTGACTTCCCATCAGCACACACTGCCCAGGAAGCGGTGGTGACCAGAGCAGACCTTCAGGCTACCGAGGTTCAGGTCACAGCTCATAGGCCAGTTCCTTGACCATCTGTGCCTCAGTTTCCCCTTTCGGACTCCCTCAGCAATCGCGTGCGCTGCACTCACTTGTCCTCAGATGTAGAGCAGGGCCTGGGGCGTGGCGAGCCCCTGAGTGTCAGGCTTCTCCTTCTCACCACCGTCCCTGGTGACATCCACATTGATGCCACGGCACAAACGTCATCCGAGGATCTCCGCCCGGGAGTCCAACAGTCTGGAGAAGGGAGGGAGGGAAGCTGGTTTGAAAAGCATGTCATTGTGGTTTCTGTAAGTGTCCTTTAATCCGTTGGAGAAGAAAATACAAACAAGGTGAGTAGAGACGGAGCGACAGATCATCCTGAGCAGGTGGGTCCAGTCCTTGTGCTGCTTCTGTCCAGACGCCCACGGTGCTCACGGCCCGGCGTGAGGTCCTCACTCCTTACGCCCAGTGACCAGTAGGTACCACCTTCAGGATTCCTGACCCTAAGTTGAGATCCATTTCAACAGTAACAACAAGTTGTCGGGAGCAATCTGTTAGTAGCTTATTAGGAGAGAAACGTGAGTAAGTTTGCTGACCCCAAAATGAAGGCATTAAATCACCCACGTCTGGGAGGAGACAGAAGCCATGGCGCCCGCACTCCCTACGCCGTCGGCAGGTCCCGGGGGTCTTCAGGACGGGAGCAAGGAGCTCTGAACACTGTCTCCACTTTCTTGGAAAGGTGTGAGGAGAGAGGATTCCGACAAGAACAAGACGTTGAAGGTCACATAGCACATAGGATCCTGGGCCTGTGGCTCCTTAGCACTTCAGAGACCCAGTCAACCGGGGAGGCAGGGGACAGGGCTTGCTCACCGTGTGATCATCTCGGCTGTCACTGGAGGACTGCCTCCGGAAGCCGAGCCTAGAGAAACAGCTTGCAGAGAGCACGAGCAGACATTGCATCCTGTGTCTTCCCATTTGAGAATCGTAACCTGCTGCGGAATTGCCGTATAATCATTAATCTACCAGCTGAGAGAGGAAACTCGGCCTGCCCGCTGTTTCTTCTCTCTTAAAAATAGTTTTTTCTCTGATCGCTTGTTTTCTAACCGGGAAACTTACTGCTTATATGGGGGCTGATTTCTCTGCCACTGAACTATTAATTGTTTTAATTAATTGCTTAAACATCCTGAGGTGATAGCAGGGAAAAGCAGACTCCTGGGGGTTTCTCATATCACTGTACATTCAGCTGAATTTGCAATCGTGTCAATCAGAGGCTTTCTTACACCTGGAAATGTTTGGTGGCAGGTGCAGGGAGGGACAGGTGTTAACGAAGCATGAGCCACCCAGGGTTTCCAAACCCCAGGGCCAGGGGCAGGGGCAGGAGCGAAGGGAAAGGGGCAGATGTCTTGGGGACCCGCAACACAGCAGAGATGAGGTTTGGGGGCAACCTAAGCATCACTCCGCCTGGGCCACCCCACCCCATCTGACATGCTCACAGAAGGCTCATGTTTGCCCCAGAGACAGGCTCTGTCCCAGTGGTGGGGGGCAGGTGGGTATCCACCGATGGGCCCTCGAGAAGCAGCATCGCCATCTCCAAGGTGGGAGGTAAAACAGAAGGTGAATCCCGCATTTCAGCTTTGAGAGTCTGCCCAAGGGCAGGTGGGCAGGGGGAAGGGAGGCTGCCATGGCCCGGGGACGATTTAGGGAAGCTCAGGAGACGATGACAACAGCCAGGATGGATGAACGCGGTGGCCTTTCTGCAGCTCGCTCTGCCTCCCACTCCCTCCCACTGGTCTTAAGGACGAGGCTGGCTCAGAACTGCCTCCTTCAAAGGTGACTACTAGCCAGGAATCTGCACGTGGCTAGGTCGAGATCCTGGAAACATATCGGACAGTCAGGCAGGAAAAAGACATTAGGCGAGGGAGAGCCTACATGACCCGTGACAGAACAAACCCAGGCTGCCGTTTATTACTACTGTCGTCTAACTGGGGTTCCAAGCCATCGCGGGAAACAAAAACTAAAAACAACAAGTGTTGTAAGGAAGGAAAAGGTAGAGCACAACTCTCACGTTCTTGCAGATGATGTCATCATCCCCATATAAAATCCAAGATAATCTAGGAATAAACTACCGAGATTAATAACAGTTCAGCCAGATTTGCAGAGAATAAGAGCCACGCACAAAGTTCATAGCATTTCTTCACAACCGCAATGACCAGAGGGGGAGGGGGGCTGGAAGTGTGTCATTCATTTGTCACTACAGCAAAATCTAATAATGAAAGGGGCAAGAACTTCATGGAGAAAACTGTAACTTATTGAAAGTTATAAAGGAAACATTAAATAAATGGTGAGAAATGCAAAATGCACAGATAGGAAGATACAGCATTTTACTTGAATTCTCCTAAACCTATAAATTTAATGAAAATTCAGTCAAAATTCCATTGACATACATGGGGAACCTAAGCTGGTTCTAAAGCATATATGGAAGAATATGTGTGGAGAAGCAGCTTCAGAAATGTTTGGAATGATACCGTACCTGGAATTTGCTTCAAAAGAATCTGGGGCTGGGCTGGGAACCAGGAGGGAGGCTCAAAGTAATGATCCTTGAAACTGGGGAGTAAGCACACAGGAGGTCACTGTCCCACGGGGTCTACTCCAGTACGTTTAAAATGTTCTATAAGACAAGGTTAAAAAAAGTTTGTGAATAAAGATAGCTAAAACTTTTCCTTGTGAAAAAGCCAAATTAACTTAGGAGACAGCGACCACATTACAAAAGTACAGTCACATAAAGACTGTGAGGGCAGCACAGACCCGTGGAAAAGGATGGGGAGCACGTACTCAGGAATTTGGTGATACGATGGAGGTGGTGTCACAAGTCAGTGGGGCATCCGAGCACAGTCCATATAGAACGTGGAGAGAGTGGATTTCTGTATGGGAAAACCCTTTCAACAAGACTCCTGCTTATGTAGAAGATGAATAAATCCTAACTGTGACCAACCAAACACTGGTAGGACAGAAGATAGGCAATGCAGGACTTTTTAAATCACGGACAGAGCGTGAAAGAAGAAGATCAATACGTAGAGCATGGTGCCATTTATGGAAAGTAACGCTTTCAAAAACAATTTTATGTCATGGATACATGGAACTGCCTCACATTTTTAAAAAAGGAATAAAAATATACAAACAAAACATGCCAAACCAGTTACCACTGGGTGAATAAGGATGAGACTGTATGTTGTTGTTGTTGCTGTTGTAAAGATTTTATCTATTTATTTGAGAGAGAGAGAGCATTTGCAAGTGGGGGGAGGAGGGGCAGAGGGAGAAGGAGAGAATCTCAAGCTGACTCTGCACTGAGCATGGAGCCTAACATGGGGTTCGATCTCATGACCCTGAGATCATGACCTGAGCTGAAATTAAGAGCCAGATACTCAACTGATGGAGCCACCCAGGTGCTCCTTGTTGTTTAAAAAAAAAAATTAAGCAAACTCTACCCCCAATGTGGGGCTCGAACTCACATCTCTGAGATCAAGTCGCAGGCTTCACCAACTGTACCAGCCAGGGGCCCCTATTTTTTTTTTCTTTTAAATTAGAAACCCATCTGACAGGATATTTAGATAAATCTGGGTCGTGGGAATATGATTGTGTTTTGTAAACATTCTTCACTTTTCCTGTATCTTTAAATTTTTTTCAAAATTGCAAAAAGGCAAAGAAATGAGAAATCATTCAAAGGAACAACAACATCCCTAAACCAAATCAGAGTCAAGATAAGCTCTCGTAGGCAGCAAACGCTGAGGGCAGAGGTGCAGGTGCCAGGGGGAGGCTGCAGAACAGGGAGGTGAGAAAGCAGATGCTTTGCTCAGGGGTAAGTGGGAGAGAATCGTGGACACATCAGCTGCGAGAGAAGCCGGGAGCCTCAGGATGTTCATGGCCGGAAGCACAATCCTTGATGCTGGGACAGATCTGCGGCATCACACTGGATACCGTGCAGAAGGGTGGAGTGCCGCAAAGATGGGGACGGGGATAGCCAGAGACCGTGGAGAAACAGCCCGTGCACAGTGGTACTCTTAGAAAGAACAGAAGAAATAAAGGGGAGGAGGAAAGATATGAGAGCATAAAGCTATCTTGCAACAATGAAAAATGTATATCGGCCGATCTTATGTTCCAGGGAGAAAAGTGATGCAGAAGATCGACATCATCAAACATCTTAATTAAGTAACTGACCTTGAAGGATAGGGCAGGATGTCTGGCGTCTAGAGAGAAAATTGTCCGTGAAGGCAGGAAGAGGTGCCCCCAAAGGGCTTTCTTTCCAGTGGCATTCTAATGGTTCATTTTTAACTCTGTTCAGCTGCAAGTCTCTGTGATGATTCTTTAGCCAAGAATCTGTATTTCTGCTGTTAAATAACAACATTCGCCCCAGCGGATTTGAAGACTCGCTGACTTTATTAAAGGGTTCATGCTCTGGGCAGCATCTCCTCCAGCAAGCAGACAGGCACGGGGAGGCTGTGCATCTATTCTGGTTAGGATGACTTTTATTGCTTGGGTGTGTATTTGAGAAGCAGTATGATAAAACCAAATGTATTTGTTACTAGGGATCATGGCTGGCCATATTCTTTCTTGTCCTTTCGCTCTCCTGCCTTCCCTCTTCCCTCCCTCCCCCACTCCTCCTGTTAGAGCAGAAAAACCTGGTTTGTTTTTTAAAGATTTTATTTATTTATTTGAGAGAGAGAGCACGAGCAGGGTGGGAGGGAGGGGCAGAGGGAGAAGCAGGCTCCCCGCTGAGCACAGAGCCAAACAGGGCTTGATCCCGGGACCCTGAGATCATGACCTGAGCCGAAGCCAGATGCTTCAGCGAGCCACCCAGGCGCCCCCAGAAAAATCTGTTTGATTCGCTGTGTCTGGTCTCCGCATACACTGTGCTCTGCATATACAAACTATTCTCAGTCCGGTAGGTTGGACTTGGGGACCAGGTGCAGGAAAGCAGCAAACTGAAGCAGAGCCTGAGCTTTGGGCTCCAGGACGAAGGGCCATTCTGAAGCACCTGATTCCGGCGGACATTCCCAACCAGGGTCTGAATGTCTGCAGCAGGTGGGCAGGGAGGGTGGGGAGAACATTCCTCCAGAAGCCAGACCCAAGAAGGGTCCCAGGGATGCGGGGCAGAGGGAGGGGGTCACTCTCAGCCTGCTGGGGGTCTCACTGCAAGAGGGCAGGTTGCTCAGGAAATCTCGGCCAGGAAGCAGGGGTGAGTCACTCAGAAGGACCAACTGAAGGTAGCGGACTCAGGCTGAGCAGAATTTGCTTCTTGAATAGCATTATCCTGGGTCTGCCTTGCTCCGCTGGGCTGTACGTGGCTAGAAAGCTCTGGAAGGACCTACAGAGGCGGTTCCACCTAGTGGTTCATTCACTGTCAAGACTGGACCATGTAGCTTAGTGATTTTCCAGCACTTCACAGCCAGTTAGAGCGAACCGGAACTCAGCTGTAGCTCCTATTGGATTCTTAATTCACTCTTCTTTGTTGAAAAGATCAAATATCAAATATTTATGTTTTCTCCACTTAATATTTTAAAATATGTTTAAAAATATTTTATATAATGTATTTATATTTACATTTTACATATATATTATGCTACATACTACATTACTGTATAGTAACACTGTATGCTGTATACAATAGCCTTATATTATAGTAATAATATATGTAACTATCCTACATACCATGTTTTATACCCTATTTTGTATACATACAATATATGACATATAGTACATAATATATAGACTATAATATACAGTGTATATAGCATATATTATATAGAATATATAGTGTATTTAATATCTTATAATGTCATTTATCACATATCATGGCATTTATTATATAAACAGAAATAACTGTAATTATGTATTTTATAATCGTATTATAAATTACATAGTCATAGGATTACATATTATACATAATTACATAATATATAATGATATATGATAATACATGATAATATAATATGTAATATATATGTGGGTGTGTGTATATCTCCCTCCAAACACAATGTCCCTGGGCTCATTCAATGGTGCTCTCGTTGCCGAGCCCATCTGGAGGACACTTTGTTGGGTCTGTTTCTTCCTATGGTATAATGTCCAGGTCATCGTTCTTCCCGCATACCTGCGAGGAGACTCTTCTGCAACCCATATGTCCCGGGCTCACAGGATCTCCATCGGCATCAAGCCTGACTTTGCGTTTTCACACGTATGGCATTTCTTTCTCTTTCACACAATGTTGCAGCAAAGGACTTTTTTCTCTCTCAAGCTTCCATCATTTTTCCCATGGACAATATCAACCCCACAGATCACAGGGGTGGTGGCATCTGCAGGGAATCTCCTCCTGCGGCAAAGCCCGTGGAGAATAAGCTGGCCACACATCACGGTAGGTGAACGGCAGCTGTCACTTTTCTGTGTGGGTTCAGAATTGTGCTCCAGAGGCTGAGAAAACATCTTGTGTAGATAAACTCTGGGAGGCTGGGATGTAAAAGCAGGAAGCAGCTGGTTGGCAGCCGGAACTGCCTTTTGGACTCTCATCTGTATAAACACGCAGGAAGGGGCTTGTGAGCGCTAAAGTAAATACAAAGGCGCATTTGAGCCATATATACGAGGGACTTACAACAAACCCTGCCTAGTCCTTTTAAAGGGTGTGTCTCCCCACGAGGAAACAGACCACGCCAATTAGACGAACATCCTGACAAACAAAATCTCTCGGGGCTGCACCATGAGGGGAGGGAGATGTACTCATTTAACGAGATCTGCCGGAGGGAGAAATGCCGGCTGTATTTCTGAACATGTGCACAAGCAAGCCGAATGAAGGCAGCACGGGAGGCAGAGATGATGCCGTGAGCGCCCCCAGGGCTCTGCAAACGGTAAGGGAAAAATGGACTTGCACAGCTAGTACCGTGCAAGGAAACCCACTGGATCTTTTAATCTACTCAGCACAGCGGGCTTTGTGTGGCTACTGATGGGGCTGGTTTTCGATGTGGAATGCCAGCCTCGCTAGCAAGTGCCAGCGCAGGTGTTAAATTTTTCTGTGCACCGTGCGGGCACGGGTTGTACCGCAGAGTAGCACTGGCCATCCTGCAGGACTGCAATCCATGCCCCCCGATTAACAAGCGACTCCCCAGTCCGACACCCACCACGCCACTCCCGTGCTGGGAATTGGACTGCTGCAGATGCAGCGTTTGTCCTTCTGTGACCACCCCGTCGGCCAAGCACCCTGTCCCCCAGCCTCGCCCCTACTGGCACATACGGAAGAATCTCCTTCTTTCTCAGTCAGCCTCGGGTTCTGACCGGACTGCCCCTCGCCCCTTCTCACTACTCAGCCTCAATGTCTCCTCAGTCGTATTGATCCAGAACGTGTCTTTTGCTTTTGATCTAAGTGATATTCTAGAACGTGGCAAGAGAAAGTGAGGCTCTGATGGGAGAAATGCCTTGGGACTAAGAAGGAAGCAGGGATTTGACACAAGGAAACCCAGACGAGGCTGCCTTTCTCTCAGCATTAGCCACAGGGCAGAGCTCCTGGCAGGCTGATAAAGTCTAGTGGCTGAATTGCCTTTGAGATCCCAGCTTGATGATCTGCTCAAAAGCTCAAAACTGTTGAACATGCCATGCAATTAATTTTCCTAATTATGTAACTTTGTGGACACGTCAACAGAAGCATTCTGGAAATTTACTTAAAGTGAGCATGTGGGTCATGATATCTCATTTATGAATTTCATCAGTGGAAAAGACATAGCTTCATTTAATGACATGGTGTTCAATTAAGTTTAATCATATTAAATGATTACCACAATTAGGCATACAAAGTCACCAATAAACGCTTTGCTGAAGTCATTAGCAGATGTGAAAAGTCACTGAAGAACACTTAATCTTATAATGGTCTCAGCAAATCAGCAAAGACAATGCCAGAGAAACTTGCACATAAGATGCTCTTGGAACTGGAAACTGTACTGGGTTCTCTACAGTAGAGGCCCCAGGTTCTCCTCATGGTTTGGGATGACATCCCCTTGTTCCAGGGGCTGAGGGCACAGTCTGGCTCAAGAGCCAGCTTCTGTGAGTCCAGGCTCTGCCGCCTGCCTGCTATGTGAGCTGAGCAGGCCACGAACCTGACTGTGCCATGGTCCCTCACCTATGAGACGGCAGTGAAAGTGGTCACGATAATGTTGTTGTGAGAAGGAAGTTAGTTAATACACGTAAAACATTCAGAATAGCATTGGGGGCATGCTAGTAATACAGGACCTGGCTGTTCCCAGCATGATTGCCTCACGGTCATTGTACAGATCTTCTCTGTAAATACTTTTGTGTGTTCGACAATGTTTTTGTTGTTGTCTTCATAGTCTTAGCAAAACATGCCAAAGGCGTACACCGCAGATGTGGCAAATTTCACAAAGAAATTGGTATTAATGCTTGGCACAAGATATCGGAGTATGAGTCAAGGCTGTGGTGACAAACAACTGGGAAATCTCAGTCCCTGGAAAGAGAGATCACTATTTCGTGGTCTTGCCACATGCACATCTTGTTGGAATTGGATGGCTCCATTCTGTGTGCTCACCAGAGGTGCTGGGACTCCAGGTTCTTTCCTACAAAGGCAGGACCAGAGGGATATGGCACATCTCTCCTGACTTTGATGTTTTCACTTGGAAGTGATGTGCATGATTTCTGTTTCCATCTCGTTGGTTAAAGGAGGCCCCACAGACAGATATAGGGCAGGGAAGAGAGGAGACCTGGAAACATTTGGGGAGCAGTTACTCCCTACCCATTCCAAGCCGAGGTTTGGCTCTCACCTATCACATGCAGAAAAAAATAGACCACATGGCTCAACAACAGGGCTAAGGGTCTCCCTATCCCAGAGTGTCTCCCAGAAAACAGTAAAGATTGCATCCTTTCCCCTCTCTGGGAGCCTTTAAATATGTGCTCAACATTTGGAAATTTTCAAATCTTTTCTTGTTGCTCTCCTAATTAGTAGGCTGCTATGAACTCCTGGAAACACAAAGAGAAAGGATATTTCTGTGGTGGTGACATGTGAGAAGATGGTGCCAGGAGAGAATATGATGTCTGGGAGATTGCAGGGAAAGAGGATTTCTAGTTTCTAGCTCAGAAGAGCTGCGGTGTCGGTGTACATTGCTACACACATATAAAGGCCATTTGTGCAGTGTACATTACACATTTTTCCAATAAATTTTTTTTCAGTTCTGAGAAGGTACATAAAGCATAATAATATATTCTTTGGGTTGCTTGTTCCCATTCACTGGTGTAAAAAAGTAAATTATAATTACTGGAATTAAGGCATTGATGAGTGGCTTAGGATGGCCTATGTTTTAGTTGTAAATTACAGATCATTTAGAGTCTGATGTATAAAGTAAAATCCCAATTCTGCCATCGTTATCTAGTTGACCTTGGCCACCTCATCTGAAAAATGTGGGAAATACTGCTTTTTAATCAATTCTAAGCCACAGTGTATTGTAGCTTAAATGGTAGCATTCTTTTCTGGTTGTGATACAAAATAGTGCTGTGTATTTTCTAAAGATGGTGGCTTAGATTCAGTGAAACCCAGAAATAGCTGTTTTGGAAGGCCGCTGGGATGACAAATTGAGATTATATGCATGTCAAATGTTTGGTAAAGCTGAAGTACTACAAAATGCTAGCTATTATTTTATAGCAGGAATTGCTCAAAATGTGTCTTTTTCTCAAACTTGCAAAAATATTAAAAAACAGTTTGAGAAAATAAAAATGGTTCTGGTCAGAGTGACTCATATGATAGCAATGATAGCATGCCCCAGAGATTTCATGAGTCTCTCCTGTTCACCAGGAGGAGGAAAGGAGGTGCCAAGGCCAGCAACATTACCAAAGTGTGCAGTTTCAGCGGGTAATGGAACCAGTGAGCTTCTTCTGCTCCAATCACTCATACTCCAAGCCTTGATGCTTCCCATGCCTTTGTGTGCTGAAGCCAAAGCTTATCTCTTAGTCACGTATCCCTCCCAGCTATGTATCTTTGGAGGTTGAGCATGTTTAAAATTTAGAAAGTGGCGTGAGCGTGGCTTACTCTCTATATTGACATTCTAGATAGTGAGGTTCAGAATGCAAGGAGAGCTGGTAGACCCATGGACCTCAGACAATCTGAGTTAGAAGGGGACTTCATGATCATAGTGTTTTCTCCAGGTGAAGAAACTAAAACTCAGAAAACACAACAACGCCAAATATTCCCTCGTTCTGTATTGCTAAGATCTAGAGTCAGCCGTTCATTTCATTTTCCAAGCTACACCTTTTTTCTTTTCCACTTATTCCATGGAAGCAACGCAGTTGAGGGTAAGTACTCCCCAACCCTGAAAGAATCAATGCCAGAAAGTGACTCAAACCCTGGGAAAGAGAACCCAATTTCTAGAGAAAAATTTACTTGTTCTAATGCAAGTAATGTCCTTGAGGCCCTAGGTACAGATGGAATAGCACAGCAAGTGGGGACCCTGTATGTTGCTTGTGACTTGAACTTTGGCATCCACTAGATTCTGTTTAAAGCCACGTAATGCTTTACTGGCTCTGGAACAGGCCTTTCCCTATCTCCTGGTTCTTGAACCATCTAGACATTTGCATTCTTTCTCTTTCCTCTTCCTGCTCCCTTTCAAACCATCCCCACTCTAGCCAGCTCTTCAGTCCCAGGTCAAATTTAAATGCTTCCTTCTTGACTACCAACTTGGATTGAAACTTTCTTCCCTCTGAATCCTGTCGTGCTAACAGTAGATGCCGTTCACTTGTGTTTTCTACTTCCCCCTAATTCAGTTAATGATCTTTGTCAGCCAAAAGACAGGCTTTGTAAGCTCTCAAACTGACTCTAATACTTTTCTGTGAATCAGGATCTGGCTGGTCTTGACTATACTTCTTGTGACTCAATGAGTGATTATAAATCACATAATTATACTTAGAAACTGGACATCATTACTTAAAATTTTCAAAACGTGGTCCCTGTGATATTCTCAGTGCCAGAAGACATGCTGGATATGTGTTATGCTTACTTTCAAGCAAAATTAACCCTCAGAATTGACCATCTACAAAGTAAACTGTTATCCTTGGAGCAGTTTTTTTTCTCTGAATGAGGAGCTTTGATTGTACATTTTTCCAATATACATTTTTTCAGTTGTGAGATCGTACATAAAGCCTAAAGTCAGTAATGTATGTTAGGTTGCCAATTCCCATTTACTGGTGTACAGTAAATTACAATTTCTGTAACTAAGACATTGAAAAACCGCTTAGTTCAATCTGTTTTTTTGTAAAACAAAACTGTGGTAAAAGTCTGTTGTAAAAATCTAATTTCATCAAATTTCTGTGAAGAAAAGTAACAAGGTAAATTTAGTGTGTTCTTCAAGTTTTAGTTCCTGGCATGGCTGATGGCTAATATTATATGGATCAAGTATGGCATGGTCTGTAAACGTTTTCCTTTGCAGGCCATATACCTTGTGTTCATGAATCAACGCTGTTGTTGTAGCAGGAAAACAGCCATACAATTCGTGGATAAATGGGTGTGGTTGTTTTCTATTAAAACTTTATTTACAAAAACAGATATTGGCTGAATTTGGCTGGGGCATAATTTGTTGACTCCTGGTCTAAAGATTTGAAATATTTACTTAAATCTGTTCAACAGAATAGATACTCTGCTAAGTAATAGGAGAGAATAATAAAAAAGACAGAATTTATAATTTTTTAGGAGACAATAGTTTCTTTTTTTTTTTAAGATTTTATTTTTAAGTCATCTCTACACCCAACATGGGGCTTGAACTCACAGCCCTGAGATCAAGAGTCACAGGCTCTACTGACTGAGGCAGCCAGGCACCCCAGGAGACAATAGTTTTGATTATTTAAATTTTAATTAACTATTTGAAACAAAGTATTTGGCTACAAAATATGCCTTTGGAGGTTAAAAATTAGTCATACAATTAAAATATTTCCTTCACTGGTCTGGCATGGTACCAAAATTTCCAGAAATAAAGTTCCTATGCCTGGTGAGGTTGAACACACCTATAAAATCCAAGTTATGATCTGTAGGTTTGCTACATTTGCATGAACTTACCTACAGTTAAGAGTTTGAACTATGGGCGCCTGGGTGGCTCAGTAGTTAAGCGTCTGCCTTCGGCTCAGGTCATGATCCCAGGGTCCTGGGATCAAGTCCCACATCGGGCTCCCTACTTGGTGGGAAGCCTGCTTCTCTCTCTCCCACTCCCCCTGCTTGTGTTTCTACTCTCGCTATCTCTCTCTCTGTCAAATAAATAAATAAAATCTTTAAAAAAAAAAAAAAAACAGTTTGAACTACATTTGGGTAGAAATGGGTAGCCAGTGGGCTGCAAAATTTCTGTAGACATTTTTCCCTAACTGATTAATGTTGTAAAATTATAATATTTTTGGATTTTAGTTCAAGATGGCAACATAGGAAGATCCTGAACTCGCCTCTTTCCACAGACACAGAATCTATAGCTACATATGAAGAGTTTCCTCTGAAATAAACCTAAAAACCAGCAGATTGAGCCCTACCCATTGGGCAAATGCTCATTGAACACACTGAAGAAGGCTGGAGAGAATGAGACAGAATCTCAGCATAAACCCAACCCTGGTGCAGTGACCCACAATCAGGAGGGAACTCAAAACCTGGAGCTTCTTCCTGAGGAGTGAAAAGTTTGAACCCCACATTGGGAACCCCAACTTTTAGGTCCTGCACCTGAGAGAGGAGCCCCCAAAACATCTAGCTTTGAAACCCAATGGGACTCATATCCATAACACCCATAAAGGTATAAAGAACTGAGAAATGACTCTTGAAAGGCTTATGTGCTTAAACCCACCCAATGCAGAGCAGCCAACTGTGCCCAGACTTTATGTGAAGCATGGTCATTTGCTTACATTAAAGTGTAAGCCTATGGGGCAGGCATCTAATTTAACACACATATGTAGGAACCTGCTGGGATACTTTCCAGGGACAGAAATTGGCGAGCACCATCTCCATGCTCTCCCTCTGTCTTGCTCCAGCTGGTGGGCGCAATCTTTTCCTCTCCCAGTGGGCACCATTTGTGTGTTCCCGCTCTGCCTCCATCCCGCTGGTATTTACTCTAAACTACGGAACAGCTGTGCCACTCGCTGGGCTTCATGTCCACCTGCTCTCCTGCTAGTGCTTTCCCAATTACACACATACGGTAAGCTGTTTGCAGACGCTCAGAATAGTGAACTCCTTATAGGGATCGAGGGTACATACCTCAATATCATAAAAGCCATCTATGAAAAACCTACAGCGAATATCGTTCTCAACGGGGAAAAACTGAGAGCTTTCCCCCTAAGGTCAGGAACGCAGCAGGGATGTCCACTATCACCACTGCTATTCAACATAGTAGTGGAAGTCCTAGCCACAGCAATCAGACAACAAAAAGAAATCAAAGGCATCCAAATCGGCAAAGAAGAAGTCAAACTCTCACTCTTTGCAGATGATATGATACCTTATGTGGAAAACCCCAAAGACTCCACCCTAAAACTGCTAGAACTCATACAGGAATTCAGTCAAGTGGCAGGATATAAAATCAATGCACAGAAATCAGTGACATTTCTATATACCAACAACAAGGCAGAAGAAAGAGAAATTAAGGAGTCGATCCCATTTACAATTGCACCCAAAACCATAAGATACCTGGGAATAAATCTAACCAAAGAGTCAAAGGATCTGTACTCAGAAAACTATAAAATACTCATGAAAGAAATTGAGGAAGACACAAAGAAATGGAAAAACGTTCCATGCTCATGGATTGGAAGAACAAATATTGTGAAGATGTCAATGCTACCTAGAGCAATCTACACATTTAATGCAATCCCCATCAAAATACCATCCACTTTTTTCAAAGAAATGGAACAAATAATCCTAAAATTCGTATGGAACCAGAAAAGACCCCGAATAGCCAGAGGAATGTTGAAAAAGAAAAGCAAAGCTGGTGGCATCACAATTCCGGACTTCCAGCTCTATTACAAAGCTGTCATCATCAAGATAGTATGGTACTGGCATAAAAACAGACACATAGATCAATGGAACAGAATAGAGAGCCCAGAAATGGACCCTCAACTCTATGGTCAACTCATCTTTGACAAAGCAGGAAAGAATGTCCAATGGGAAAAAGACAGTCTCTTCAACAAATGGTGTTGGGAAAATTGGACAGCCACATACAGAAGAATGAAACTGGACCATTTCCTTACACCACACACAAAAATAGACTCCAAATGGTTGAAAGACCTAAATGTGAGACAGGAGTCCATCAAAATCCTAAAGAACACAGGCAGCAACCTCTTCGACCTCAGCCACAGCAACTTCTTCCTAGAAACATCGCCAAAGGCAAGGGAAGCAAGGGCAAAAATGAACTCTTGGGACTTCATCAAGATAAAAAGCTTTTGCACAGCAAAAGAAACAGTCGACAAAACCAAAAGACAACCGACAGAATGGGAGAAGATATTTGCAAATGACATATCAGATAAAGGGCTAGTATCCAAAATCTATAAAGAACTCATCAAACTCAACCCCCAAAGAACAAAGAATCCAATCAAGAAATGGGCAGAAGACATGAACAGACATTTTTCCAAAGAAGACATCCAAATGGCCAACAGACACATGAAAAAGTGCTCAACATTGCTCGGCATCAGGGAAATCCAAATCAAAACCTCAATGAGATACCACCTCACACCAGTCAGAATGGCTAAAATTAACAAGTCAGGAAACGACAGATGTTGGCGGGGATGCGGAGAAAGGGGAACCCTCCTACCCTGTCGGTGGGAATGCAAGCTGGTGCAACCACTCTGGAAAACAGTATGGAGGTTCCTCAAAACGTCGAAGATAGAGCTACCATATGATCCAGCAATTGCACTATTGGCTATTTACCCCAAAGATACAAATGTAGGGTTTCGAAGGGGTATATGCACCCCGATGTTTATAGCAGCAATGTCCACAATAGCCAAACTGTGGAAAGAGCCAAGATGTCCCTCAACAGATGAATGGATAAAGAAGATGTGGTATATATACACAATGGAATATTATGCAGCCATCAAAAGGAATGAGATCTTGCCATTTGCAACAACATGGATGGAACTGGAGGGTGTTACGCTGAGCGAAATAAGTCAATCAGAGAAAGACATGTATCATATGACCTCACTGATATGAGGAATTCTTAATTGCAGGAAACAAACTGAGGGTTGCTGGAGTGGGGGGTGGGGTGGGAGGGAAGGGGTGACTGGGTGATAGACACTGGGGAGGGTATGTGCTATTGTGAGCACTGTGAATTGTGCAAGACTGTTGAATCACAGATCTGTACCTCTGAAACAAATAATACATTATATGTTAAGAAAAAAAAAGAAGACAGCAGGAGGGGAAGAACGAAGGGGGGGAATCGGAGGGGGAGATGAACATGAGAGACGACGGACTCTGAAAAACAAACTGAGGGTTCTAGAGGGGAGGGGGGTGGGGGATGGGTTAGCCTGGTGATGGGTATTGAGAGCACGTTCTGCATGGAGCACTGGGTGTTATGCACAAACAATGAATCATGGAACACTACATCAAAAACTAATGATGTAATGTATGGTGATTAACATAACAATAAAAAATTTAAAAAAAAAGAGTAGTGAACTCTTTACATGTTTTCAGGAAAACTTGAAGTAGAAATGCAGAAAATTGTGCTTTGTTTGCATGTTTGAAACAGTCATGGTGGGTTCTTACAATCTGTCTGAGGATCTTTCACTCAAGATGCAAACTTACATACAACGATATTTTAAGAATGACCGACCCATTGTGGTCCCTGCTGAAATCCAGGTACAGCAAGCACTTGGTGCTTTGGATGCTTTCCAGCTGTTACATGTTCCAGCAAAATAAGATTTTCTGATGCTATATTCATTAGTGTGGCAAGAATTTCAAAGCCCACGGAACCTGCTTAAATAGAGGACAAACCCATAGTTGGTGTGGTATGTGCAACACAAGTGCTGATGTGTAACCAGCCCGTGGCTGGAGAAGATGAGAGCTTTGAGTTCAGTGAGTTCATCTTCAAATACTCACGAGATGCATAAAGCAGAGACAGAACCTGCCACTCTTGCCCCAGGAGTGCGCGTGTTTTTCAACCACCAGTTGAGCGGTCCTTTATCAAGTAGCCTCTGTGTCCAAGCACCATCCTAGGTGCAGGGGATATGAACACGATGGGGACTTAGATCTGCTCAGTGAGTCAGAGCCAGCGGCGGGCGGCTCACACAAGGACACCTAGCTGCGGCAGGGGCACAGATGACCCAACAGAGGGACGTGCGTGGTGGTGGGCTGCCCAGAGGAAGGTGCCCCAACCCTCCAGTGGGGGAGTCACTTGTAACGCGTTATGGTCATCGATTAACATTTGCAAACCTTCCTTATGTTTGGGGAATTTCCCACCTTGGGAACCATGCCTCTCCAGGGTAGAAGTCTATTTTCCAAGCTTTTCTTGGAGCTTGGGTCCAGAAATGACCCTGCTGCTTCCAATTATGTACTCCTATTTGAGGACTCGATGCTGAGAAGAGTGACATGAAGAAGGCAGGGCTGTGGAACACAGCAGCCAAGAGGTCAGAAGGCCGTGGTTCCTGGGCCCAGGCGGGAAGCGAGTGTATCTTTGCGGATGTGATGTAGACTGTGCTCGCCCCTTAGCACAGTCTAAATCAGGCAGCCACCTTCTAACACTTCAGTAAATTTTTCATAAAATCATGCATAAGAAAATGGCTAATATTAGTTGAGAGCTTGGCATGCTGCTAGGATCTTTCCATGCATTTTCTCATTCCAATATCACAAAACCATATGAGGCATGTTTTTAAGTCCCATCTTATGGCCAAGGAAACAGAGGCTTGGAGGGAGATATTAGATAACTTGACTAGCCCAAGGTCCTGCACCTGTCAAAGCAGGCGGATTCCCTCCAGGTGATTGCTTCTCCAACATGGATAGGAAGAAGAGGCAGGCAGGAAGTATGAGCCTCTGTGAGCACCAAAGGTCAAAGCCAAGTTCGAGGGCCAGAAACCAGAAATAAATTGAGTAGCCCGGTTAAGGTTCAGGAGCCTGGCGTAAACGTGAATGATGCTGAGGCTGTCATCGTGAGTCATTGTCGTGGACAGAACAAGAGTATCCATAGCTTGAGCTCACTGTTCTTTGAACACCTGGTGAGTTGGTTGGTCCAGCTCCATAAAGATCCAGTGTCAGGTGAACAGGTGTGATTCTGTACCCCATTCTAATGGGTGGGGGTTTCCCTCCACACCGCCAAGCAATTTTCAGACACCAACTAGGTGTCCCACAATTCACCTCAATTCTGAGCCAGTCTACCTGAAGATAGCATCAAATCCCACAAGTTAAGGGCTCAGTCCTGCAAGACATCCCCCCAACCCCAAAGGCCAATCAAAAGCTCAGGCTGTCACCTGTGTTTCTGATCAACAGGCTATAAGCTGGAGTTCTCAACAAGCCCCTCATTGAGTTTGATTAATTTGCTAGACTCACTCACAAAACTCAGAGAAACATTTTACTTACTGAGTTTACAAGGATACAGGAAGAGCTAGATGGAAGAGATACATAGGGCAAAGTGTGGGGAGAGGTGCAAGCTTCCAAGCTCTCTGGGTGCACCACTGTCCCAAGGCTGGGCTTTGAGGCTTCATTATTAAATCATTGGCCAGTGGTGATTAATTCACCCTCTGTCCTGTTCCCCACCCCAGAGGGGCTGAAAGTTCTGATTCTCCAAACACGGGGTTGGTTGCCCGGGCAACCAGCCCCATCCTGGGGTGCTTTCAAAACATTGCTTCTTTAACATAACAAAAGATACCTCAGGGCGCTCCTCACTTGGGAAATTCCAGGGTTTTAGGAGCTCCTTGCCAGAAAAAGGAATGTAGACCAAATAGGGATTTCATTTTATAAATCACAGTATCACAACAGGTAACTGCGCTCCTCTCAACTTCTGAAGCCAAAGCTCAGAAGCTTCTGAGAGTAGAAGACTGACGGTCAGATCCTATTCTCTTTGGGCACAAATGAATGATTCCGGTGTTTGCTTTTGCCCGTGCTGCCCTTGCAAACCCTGCAGACTGAATTCCTCCTAGAAGATGTGTGGAGACACCTAACGGAGAGGCAAGCAGCCCGCACGACTCAGAATATTTGTTTTGCCAGTGTCCCTGGCAGGGCTTCGAGAGGCTGCAGACTCTGTTTGAACTTGGTGGTTTTCTCTGGTGCAGTCCTTGGACTTCGGTGCCAGGGAATCCTAATGCTGCAAATATCTCTGATGGAGGAAGGATGGTAGGGTTTGGAGCTGACGGCCAAAAAAGCATTCTTGAGACGTTTTTGGTGCACAAAGGTGGTTTGATTAAAGCATGGGGACAGGACCCATGGGCAGAAGGAGCTGCTGCCCCCCCCCCCCAGGGGTTTGTGAGGAGTGACTGATTCTGTAGTTTTAAGTTGGGAGGGGGTTAGGGAGAGCGTGAGTCTCTCAGGAATTTTGGAAACAAGGTTTCCAGGATCCTGAAGGGCTCGCTATTTTGGGGGAAAGGGCAGTAGAGACAAAGGAAGTTTCCAAAGGAATTTTTATATGTTAAAGGAGACTCACAGGACCCTGGGGTTGGGCTAAGTTCGCCTCTTGCCCTTAGCAAAGTGTCCACATCGAGGCAGCCGAGCTCCCAGAGGAAGGTCACTCTGCCTGTCTTAAGGACTCATCAGTGGGCTGTAGCAGTAAGGAAATTTAATTTTTCTTTTGGCCTTTGTTTCCCACATCATCTCCATTAAATAACAACAACAACGTGCTGAGAGATCATTGTAGTTTTAGTCAGTCCAGCAACATGTTGGGTGTTATATAGAGTTCTATTTAAGACATTTCAGTGATGAACCCTGAGCTTCCCCACAGGCTCATATGTCATGGCTTCTGCAAGTATGTTCAGACTCAGCCATCCCCAGGAATCAGGGATTGAGAACATCTTCATATGTATAGTAACGCGCACCTGCATGTTTGATTTAATACATTAATTTTGTGTGTTGGGAGGCATTCAGTTTTCTGGACTGGATTTTGGAAGTTGAACACTGGAATCCTTGGTTTGAGAAGATTTTATTTTCCCTTTGGATAGTAATGGTTGGTAAATTTTAGCACATGTCTTTATTCTAAAACTGCTGTGTTTGAGTTACCTAAGTGTTCTTTTTATTTTATTATGTTTTGTTAGTCACCATACAATACATCACCAGTTTTTGATGTGGTGATCCACGATTCATTGTTTTCATATAACACCCAGTGCTCCATGCAGAACGTGCCCTCCTTAATACCCACCACCGGGCTAACCAATCCCCCCCTCCCCCTCCCCTCTAGAACCCTCAGTTTGTTTCTCAGAGTCCATCGTCTCTCATGGTTCGTCTCCCCCTCCGATTTCCTCCCCCTTCATTTTTCCCTTCCTTCTCCTGATGTCCTCCATGCTATTCCTTATGTTCCACAAATAAGTGAAACCATATGATGATTGACTTTCTCTGCTTGACTTACTTCACTCAGCATCATCTCCTCCAGTTCCATCCTAAAACTGCTGTCTTTGACTAGTGACTGTGGTTTTGTTACTTGCTCCTATCCTAACCGTTCCTTCTTACCTGAGAGTCTTCCGGGTACAGGTTCACTACAGCATTGCTGTGGTTCCCTCTGCGGTCTGCCCTTCTCCACGGGCCACTCACGGGCTCCCTCCCTCTGCACACCTGCACCGAGCTCTCTAGGGAATGCTTCCGTGGCTCAGAAGGCTCGCATAGCCCCTAAAAGTGCTCAGCTAAACAAGAGCGACCACAAGAATAATTTCAGATGGCGGACGACACAGTGTGGAGAAGGAGCACAGTGAGTGTTGAGGACTGGGCAACAGGACCACAAGAGATCTGAAATCAGTGAGTCTAAGACGTTCCGGTTCCAGCTTCTCCCACCTTGGTGGCAAGGGTCACACTGACGTGGAAGGTCAGCACCTCGGGGCTCCCACCGCGACTCCGTCCCTCACATTCTTCCCACTGAGTGGTAGAGCGCTGGCAGGAGGAGCATTTACAGGGGTGGGGAAGAAACTTGCCAAGTCCTAAAAGAACTGCACCTGGATTCGTTTTCATTCTCAGAGGGATGACGTCTGAGTAAGAAAATGAACAACAAGGAGCCAGTGTTCGCAGCCTACGGTGGCCAAACGGGCCGTGCAGCCACGTGCTTGGAATGCAGAAAAACCGCCTCCCCGAAAGTGAGAGCTGGGTGAGGGCCACCAGCAGCACGCAAGGGGACACGGGGGACGGGGAGAGCCGGAGCACAGCCTCAGCGGACAACGGTGAGTGGTGGCTCAGCCCCGGTCCGGGGAGAAGACAAGCGCCTCAGTGCCTGCGTGCAGAACGGTGCTCAGGAGGGCCCACAGGGGTCAGGTGTCCCCTACAAATCTGGCAAATGGACGCGTCACGGACCACTTAGGTGTGCAGGTCCGCACAAGGGAGCGCGTGTGTGGGATGGAAAGGTGCCATCTGTGCGGGTCTTTAAACCCAGCCTGTGGAAGGTCTTCAAAGGTTGTCCACGGTAAATGGATTTGACTTAATATAAGCAGAATAAAAATCCCAGGATCTCTCAAAATCCTCAGAGCTGCAGGATTCTGACAAGCTCGCAGAGGCAGCATAATTTTTCATCTCTGGATCACTACATAAAAATAGGGCAACTGGAGAGCAAAACCCCAAACGTTTTTCAACTTTATATTTTTAAAAAATTTTTATTGTTATGTTAGTCACCATGCAGTACATCATTAGTTTTTGAAGTGGTGATCCATGATTCATTGTTTGTGCATAACACCCAGTGCTCCATGTAGAACGTGCCCTCCTCAATACCCACCACCAGGCTAACCCATCCCCCCACCCCCCTCCCCCTAGAACCCTCAGTTTGTTTTTCAGAGTCCATCATCTCTCATGAAAACCCCAAACATTTTTATTTATTTTTATTTCTTTAAAGATTTTATTTTATTTATTTGACAGAGAGAGAGAGAGAGAGACAGCTAGAGAGGGAACACAAGCAGGCAGAGTGGGAGAGGGAGAAGCAGGCTCCTGGCCAAGCAGGGAGCCCGATGCGGGGCTCGATCCCAGGACCCTGGGATCATGACCTGAGCCGAAGGCAGACACTTAACGACTGAGCCACCCAGGCGCCCCAACCCCAAACATTTTTAATAAAACTAAGGCATGAAGGTCCTCTGCAAATCCTAAACTATAAGCAGATGAAGACAAATCACCAGCAGCCACGAGACCTCAGGACATCAGTCTGCTGAGGGAGGGTGTGGAAACAGGAAAACCAAATGCCCCCAAATATGCAGCAGACGAGTTGCAGGTAAAAGTGCGTGGGGTTCCTTCACTCGATAGTGAGCAGCCTGAATATTTGTTTTGTACTTGTTTTGGTATCTGTACTTTTAAGATTTTAGTTATTTAATATTTACAGAGAGAGAGAGACAGCGTGCACGCAAGTGGGGCATGGGGAGGGGTGGAGGGAGAGGGAGAGAGAATCTCAAGCAGACTCACTGCTGAGAGCAGAGCCTGATGCGGGGGTCGATCTCACGACCCTGAGATCACGACCTGAGCCGAAACTAAGAATCGGCCGCTTAGCCGACTGAGCCACCCAGGTGCCCCTGGTATCTGTGATTTGTTAAAAATTATTGAATTCCAGAGATGATACATGCTCTAATGGAGTCAGTATGGACAGATGAAAGGTAGGTTTGGAATTAATGTCGGGTCTATAGGGTTGTAGTTGGGTTAATCTGGACCCATTATTCTGTTCCTCCACCTTTCATCTGTTAGGACTTGAAATACGTTATTCTTCAAGTTTTCTTTCACTTGTAAAAGCTACTGTGTCATCCTCGTGAGTCAGAACTTGGTTGAAACATGGATTTGGGTGGGATGCACAGGAGCCGGTGGGAAGTCCTGGGGGCTGGAGGGCCATGGGAGGTGGGGTGTGGGGGCCATCGCGGGGTCGCGTACTGCCGGTCGAAGCCAGGCTGAGGACCTTTACGGGGGCAAGAGGGTGCAGGCAGGAGGCCTTTGACCTTCTACCCAACACTGTGGCCTGGCCGCGTCTCCTGGCGCGTCTGGCATCTTCCAAGCAGACGGAGCCGAGCCCCGCACTGTACTCACTCTCGCAGAGATCCTGAGGCTATGAAGCTCTCAAGAACTGTACTTTCAGTGGCTCGTGCATTATGCTTGTCAAACACACAGTGACTTTGTGTTTGCCCTGGGATCACAACTTTCCAAATATGTTGACGGTCCTGCTACTGCGTGTCCTTGAAGACTTCTCAGTACTCAGCAGGCGGCCGGGCCTGTGCCTTAGGGGAGCTTCCTTGTAGATCTGTGTGTGAGCTCAGGCTGCTCTGAAATGTTCCAGTGCCTTCTACAGCGTCCTTGGAAAGCGAACGCACTTCCTGACAGCTGTTCTTCACGAGGCCCGGGTCACACCCATGACGGCCGAGGGAGGCGCACGTGCGGGGTGTCGCTGCCCCAGCCCTGTCTGCAAACGCACCGAGGGAGCATGCCTGCCCCAACTGTGACCATCCACCTTCACCCCCCGGTGTAGAAACATGAAGTGACTCCCTTGCTTTGGTGTGCTCTCACTGGCTTTTAGCAGACCTGATGTTCTCTGACCTGGGAAGCGCATGGATACGCTAATTCCGATTATGTGATTGGAACGGGGGCCCCACTCCTTCTCCCGGTGTCTGCGCCCCACATGGATCCACGTGGTGACGGAGCCCCAGGGCCCCGACAGCTTGGGGCGTGGAAAGCAGGGCATTACAGGGCACCCGAGAATCCCACAGGTTGGCAAGGACTTTGGCAGCACTTGCGAACAATTTGCAGGTTTCTCCTGACTCTCTTCATTAATTTGCCGACTTTCCTCACCCGATCCGTGACTTGTGTTCCATGTGAATTTCTTCCTGGGACACAGTTATGCGGGTGATGAACTCGCTTTGCTGGAGAGATGGCTGGACTCGAAGGCGGGATTTCTTCTGAAAGCCAACACCTGTTTCACCAGAAGCACAAAAGCTACCGAACCAAAGACACAGGGAACGAGGGTCCGGTGCCCTGTTTCACCGCGGGCAAGGGGCTCAATGGGGAGAGAGAGCGGGACCTTAATGTGTTGAGCAGCGTTCTAAAAAGCGACTGGTGCTTTATTTCCTAGACTGGACATACTTTATCGACAGGTCTGACTGATGTGGTCGATTGCTGGAGAGAAGGCATTTTAAGAAATCACTTTCTAAGCTTTGTAGGAGCACGTAGAAGCCAATGGTGCCATCTTTACTACGTCCCGGTGATACACATTTACTCGATTTTCCATGGAAGACTGAACACATCTTCCCGGCTATTTAAAAACATGATAGGTGTAAGTCCAACCAGATCTACTAAAAAACCACGGCAGTCATGGGGATTTCAGAAAACCAGGCAAATAAGCCATCCCAGAAGGTGACATTCTGACCAAATCTTTCAGAAAAGCAACTGTGAAAATTGCAACTTTGGAAAAAACCAAAGATCCTCTCTGTTGTGGTGTGCACCCCAGAAATGCGCAGGGCACTATTTTCCAAATCTGGCTACACAGCGTAATTACTGAGGAGCAGGTTGGATGGCCGGCGTGTCTCAGCTCCACCAGGACAGCAGAGGCTCAGCCGTGGGTGAGATGCAGATGAAGCCCGTGGCTGTGAGGGCTTGGAGGCAGAATCCCGCCGGGGCACTGTTTAAAGGAGATCCCAGGTTCCATCTGTGCCCCTGTCGCCTCCCAGGGGAAGGCCTGCCCCCGGGAACAGCAGGTGCAGTGTTGACCACTGTGTGGACAGCGTTAGCGGTCTCAGGGTCAGGGACGCGGCTGCTGGGGGTGCGTTAGCAACCCGGAGTCCTGTGCCTTCTTACACCCCAGCCCCACCCTACAGACCCGGTCACTGCCACCCAGAGAGCAGAAATTACCCCACCCGACGTCGAAGCCGGGTCCCAAACACAGTGCATCTGATCGCAGAATCATCCATTCGGTGTGTGTAAAAATAGCTTCAGTTGCATTTTGTGGGCTCCGTTCCTTTAGTTTTCCACAGCATTCAGAGCTCCTTCTGTGCGCGGATTCGAACCCTGTCTGACGCCGGGATGCTTACGTATTGTCCTCCCGGGCTCGCTGGCAAGAGCCTCAAGGACAAGAACTTATCTTATCCATTTTACTTCTTCAGTGCTTGGAACTTAGCACATATGTGAAATATTTCACGAATGAAATTTCATTTTGTATTTCAACAGAGCACAGCACAATGCATACGGTCATCTGTTGTGTCTTTTTTAACCCTATTTCTCTACTGGATCACTATTTACAGGATTTCAGCAGATGCCTACTTCTGACTGCAGAGCATGTGTTATTGAAGGACATTTCATTTTTCAAATTAAAAAAGCATATGAAGCCTTCAAAGATTTCTGTGGTAAAACACACATAAGATTTACCGTCTTAACCATGTCCAAGTGTGCGATCCACTGGTGCTGAGCACATTCACACTGCTGTGCACCATCACCACCATCCACCTCTAGAGCTTTTCACCTCGAAAACCTGCAGCTCTGTGCCCATTAATCCCAACTCCCCATCCCACTCAGTGCCGGCACACACCATTGCCGTGTGGCAATGACTGTGGGAACACACCACGGGCCGCTCCTGAGTATGGGGAGAGTGGCCTCGAACCAGCGGACACCAGGAAGCATTCGCAGAAAGGAGGCTCTGGGGTTACTGCCGAGGCAGCGGAGGAGACGACTCAGAAGTCTCTATCCATGTCTTCATCTCTCACCGTCCACACGTGAGCTTTCAGCCAGGAGAGGACGTTCATAACAAGACAGGAATACAGGCAAATTTATCTGCCACGTGCCCAGTTTAGGAGCCTTTTAAACATTTAAAATTGGAACGTTTCAGTAAAGAACCTCTGCTTACACAGAATGCTCCTCGGTGTCTGAAGTTAGGATGCTGAAGCCGATAGCAGCTTTCCCTCGCAGATCACTTCGTCCTCTACAGAGTACTTTCAGATTCCAGCTCACCAAATGATCCTGCAGCTGCCCCCAGCGTGGACACGACAGCTTCTTATTCCTCCCAGGAAGTGGAGAGAGCAGCAACTCACCCAAGAGTACTGCGTTTGAAAATGAGGGGCGGTGGCCGCGCAGCATCTTCTGACTCCCGGCCTGACGCTCCTTCTAGAAGTGCGTGCTGTGAGGGAGCAGACACATTCCAAAGCAAGAGAGGACGGGGGAGTGTTTTTCCCTTAGCACTGACGATACGACCTTTCCCCAGCAGGTATCGCAACTTTGAGTAACAAGAGTTTCTTAGAACGATGAATATTCTGGAGAAAATATGTTTCCCGCTAGGTAAGGTCACTTTGCATTGGACCAGCATTCTTCTCTGGATGGCAGCTGACCTCTGAGTACTCACGGTCAGAAGGACTGAGCTTCCAGCACGCGACCTTAAAGTACTTCCTGGCTTCGGCTTTGATTTCTCCTCTGCATCATCGGCTGCTAACAGGGCTGCCAGGACCCCGCATGCGGTAAGATGGGCACAATGGGCTGACAGAACCCTTCACGATTCTCATCCCAGCTCTGGACCTGTAACGTGGCGGGACCCAGTTGTGACCTAAGGATCCGTTCCGTTATTCGTCTCCTACGGCACTGTGGACTCTGGATTGTATGGTGTAACTTCAGAGGACTGTTTGTGAATGTCAGGGGTATTTGGACCATTTTTTTCTACTTGCTGCAGCAGAGAGCACACCCGCCAAATACACTCCGTTGAGCAGCATCACCTCCGCGTGATTCACGTCACTGAGCTCAGGCCGCAGCAATGGGGGCTGGGGCGGGACCCTTTCTCCTTGGCTCCTGGTGAGCCGGGCTGGAAAGTGGTTGCCACCATCTCCCGTTCTCAGGGCCGTGCCTCGTGGCCGTGGCTCGTGGCCCGTGGCCATGGCTCGTGTTGTGTCTGCTGCCTGAAGACGCCGGATGGACAGATTGCTGTGGACGTCAGCTCTGCCGTCCTGGGTTTGTGACTTGCTCTCCATCTGGACTCCCTGCTCTGTTCTCTCCGCGGCAGGCTAAGAACAGCCTTTTGGTCGAAGCTTGGAAGCTCTGCTTTCTTCCCGAGAATGCCTCCGCAACAGCCTTTCCAGGGACAGCTCCTTCCACAGCCTCACGTAGGACCATGAGGACATCCTTCTGTGGATCAGGTTGGCAGGTGAATATAGAAAAGTGGCCGGTGTCTCTTCCTGCCAATGCGGAACCGTGTCCCCAAGCGCAGCCCAGATTCATTCACGTCTGGCCGGAGGTGAATTCTTTGCCCACCAGGGCACGCTCCCCACAGGCTGGGCCAGGCTTCCCTTCCCACCACGGCTCAGGATTTGTTAGTAGGGGTCTCGCCTTGACACTCACTGCCCTTCAGCTTCGGACCCCTTGTCATCGCCTGGGGTAGCCAGGGGCACTGACACATTCCTCCGTGGAGCTCTGGTGCTGAGTTACCAACAGCAACCTTCTCAGGGTAAGTCCCCAATGCCATGTGTTGGGTCGGCTCCTTGGCCCGGAGCCTGTTCCTCCACACCCAAGAGTTCAGACCTGAGTGGATGTCATCGTGACTTCTTCCCCAGCGAGCAAGGTCTATGGCTCTTCAGGGTGTGCAGCGCCTCACACACGGACCTCACCGGATGCACATGCATTTTGGTTACAAGCATAAAGGTGACCGCTTCCTGAATTTCCAAGATACGGTTGATTGACTGATTAAAATGAAATGAAGCTTAATCATCCTAACTGAAAGCAGCTGTGTATATCAGAAAATGCTTTTTAAAGGAAACATTTATTGCCTATTTATTGCAACTCACGATTGCTATTTTAATTTGGGATTTTATGTTTTTACCAGGTAGACGGCATTTTAGCAGGGAGAGCCTACACAGTGTCAGGAATCCCCGCGTCTGTAAACCGCCCAGGTGTGTATTCTGCTGGTGGATGTGTGGAGATTTCTTATCTATGAAAGACATTCACGGGGCACCTGGGGGCTCAGTCATTGGGCGTCTGCCTTCGGCTCAGGTCATGGTCCCAGGGTCCTGGGATTGAGCCCCACATCGGGCTCCCTGCTCCGTGGGAAGCCTGCTTCTCCCTCTCTCACTCCCCCTGCTTGTGTTCCCTCTCTCGCTGTGTCTCTCTCTGTCAAATAAATAAATAAAATCTTTAAAAAAAAGACATTCATTTTTATTTAGACTTTGAAATTTGGCTACACGAACAATTTAAAAGAAAACCCTCACCAACAACTATGATGTCTACTGACGGATCGCACCTCTGTGGATGGTGTCTGCTCCAGCACAGCTTATCAACAGTGGATGTCAGGGGCGCCTGAGTGGCTCAGTCGGTGAAGCGCCTGCCTTCGAGGTCCTGGGATCGAGCCCCGCATCGGGCTCCCTGCTCAGCGGGAAGTCTGCTTCTCCCTCTGCCCGCTGCTCCCCCTGCTTGTGCTCATTCTCTCTCTCTCTCCCTCTGACAAATAAATAAATAAAAATGTTTAAAAAAAAAATGGATGCTGTATTTTGCCAAATGCTTTTTCTGTATCTATTGAGAGGATCATATGGTTCTTATCCTTGCTTTTATTAATGTGCTCGATCACATTGATTGATTCATGAATATTGAAAGGGGTTATTTTTCTATGACTTCAGTTGTATGTTTTATTGAAAGTCTAATTTTTTATTTCATTCCATTTTTATTACCATTTAAATTTTATCTTTTCATATGCTCACTGATCATTTAATTTTTTTCAGTGAATTGACCATCTTGATTTGCTTTTCCTTTTCTTTGTTGATTTATAAAAAGCTCTTTGCATATTAATGTAATTGGGCATTTCTCTGCCATATGTCTTGAAAACAGTTTTTGTCAGTTTTGCATTATATTCTAGCTTTGTTTATGGTATTTTAAAAAACAATGCAGAAGTTTAAAATTTTTAAGTGGTCAAATTTGTCATATTATTCTTTATAGTTTTCATCGTTTGGATTGTTTATAAATAATTTGTCTACTCCACAATTACAAAATCAATTCTGTCATGTTTTCTTAATGTACTTTTACTCTTTCATTTGCTTGTTTAAATCATTTATCGGCCTGGAATTATCAATTCTGCTATAAATAGTGAAATGGAATTCAGCTTACTTTGTTTCCAGATGGCTAACCAGAGTCTACAAACTATTGACCAATCCACTTCTTCTCGGTGATCTGAAGTGATGTTTTAGGTATATCAAGTCCCATATGTACTTAGATATCTGTTAATGAAACCCCTCTAGTGGTACGTCATTTCTAAAACAACATGGAAAGGGGCACCTGGGTGGCTCAGTCGTTAGGCGTCTGCCTTCAGCTCAGGTCATGATCCCGGGGTCCTGGGATCGAGCCCCGCATCGGGTTCCCTGCTCAGCGGGAAGCGGGCTTCTCCCTCTCCCACTCCCCCTGCTTGTGTTCCTGCTCTTGTTGTGTCTCTCTCTGTCAAATAAGTAAATAAAATCTTTAAAAAAAATAAAATAAATAAAATAAAATAAAACAACATGGAAAATTTTCCTGAGGGTATTTCCTGGCTCACAGCACTTAGCAGTTCCTCCCACTCTCCCACCAGTGGATGTCAGGGGCGCCTGACATCACCACCATTCCTCTTCTGTTTCCTGTAGATCATAAAACAGCCACTCATGCTAAGCTGACATGGCCCCCTAAAAGACTGCATGCACTTTCCTTTCTCGGTGAAGGGCATGACTTAGCCCAGCTTCCCACATACCCCTCTAGGTTGCAAGGTTTGGGGCAGAAAGGGCAGAGGGCCTCCCAAGTGGGAACAGGTCGGTGGCGATGAGGACCATCTGTGCACCTAGAGCCGGCAGCTGCAAGGGATGCTCCCTAAGCCTCCTCCACCCAGTTACAGCAAGGGGACAGCAAAAGGACACTTCAGGCCCCCAGATGCAGCTACCGTGTCCTTCTTTCCTTCTTTAGCCTCTCGCAATGACATCTATCCCAAGGATGATGTCACACAAGGGGGCCTGTGGTGCAGCAAGCACACCTCCTCCAGGGACATCATCTCTCCATACGCCCGAAGCTGCCAAGGTGGTCTTCTTCAGCTTGGCTCTGTCCTATCCTTAAGGTTGGCATCTTTGGTCCCTTGTATGGTGCTGTCCTACCCTGGGTGAATGGACACCCGAGGCTCACATCCTCCAGGCACCCTGACCACCCAGTTATCCTGTTCTGTGTTGAGATTGAACAGGGAGAAGGCAGGCCCTCTCAATTCCCCTCCCCAAAGATGATTTCATCCCTCCAAGCCTACTGTGGTTCCTTATGCAAAAAGACTTTGGACAAACCCAGAAGCGTCTTAAATTCTCAGAGAGCACACTTCCTGTTCAAGCTGGAATTCCCTCTCTCAGCACTCCCAGCACAAACATATCATGAAATGCACAATTTCACAGACAATATAACATAAAGACATTTGGACGCCGCTGAATCCTTCAAAGCAGTACTGAAAGTTTCATGATAGAAACCTGGCACCACGATTGTTGGAAATGTTCAGAATGAATGCTTCATTTTCATATTGTTCCATACAGATGAGTGAAAGTGTTCCACTCAGTGCAACGGTAGGAACGAGCTAAAACGAGTAATAGTTACCATAGAACATGTACTGAAATTGAAACCATCATACACATCGAATGTGACACGTCCTAGTTCAAGAACCATGGAGATGCTGGGAACACAACACTCACAGCTCTTTTACCAAAATTATATCCAAATTACTACTGAATTTTTAAATTAATAAATTATTAAAACATTGTTTTGATTGTATTAAAATATTTTAAGTTTCTCATGGCCAGAATCTAATGTAGCTGGGGCTGTGATCTATATTTCCCGAATGCTACCCAGTGTTTTTTTCCTGGAACTACCTCTTGACCTTGCCTCCTGTTCCTCTAGTAATAATAATAACTGGAATTATTTCATGAAAGATTAGGGTGTAGGAGTCTATTAAATCAATGAGAACAACTCTAATAAATTTGAAATAATGATTTTGTTCCTAGGAAGCTATACTGAGAAAATGTTTACTGCTATGGCTTTTCTGCAGAACACAGCCCCACGAAACACTTTGTGCGGAAAAGGCCTTCTTGGTCAGGGACACCAGGTGACGCCCACGGTTGTATTGACAGGCGTCACAGTGCGAGCACAGCTGATGTTTCCAGAAATTTAACGCTAGCTTGTCCAAACTCAACAGACTGTACAAGACTTTGCCTTCATACTTATTAAGAGCCCATGAATCAATATTTCACAAAAATCCTTATTTATAAACTCTGAGCTAAATTAACCTGTTTGGCAAGAAAGGACTACATAGCGCTGACTTTATCTTCTAAATCTGCAACAATGAAAGCTATCTACCAGCTCAAAGACATAGAGGAGGAACATTAAGTTGGAATCTTCCATTCTAGGACTGGAAGGAAATGAAGAGCTCACCCAACTGTAGTAGAGATTTTGGGTAGCATCTCCTTTCTATTCCCCTTTTAAGAGCAAGTTCCAAGTGACCTTCAAGTTTATGTGACTAGTCAGTGGTAGTCCTGGGATTGGGCCCTCATTTTAATTCCTCTGAATGTCATTGACAGATACAAAGCTGACTTTTGCAGACAGGATTTTATATGTGGGCATCACCTTAGATGTTCAGTTGGGGTATTAGTTTTCACATTTAAAATTTTGGCATTTCATGAAAAATTGGTGAGTTGCATTGTCATATGCCCAAAAGAACATGCCCAGAAATTTGTTCTGGTGTTCCAGGTTGTTAATCTAGGTTTCTTTCAAAATGCACTGGATTCTCAAACATGATTGATAAATACAGGAGTTAAAAGGAGTTCTTCAGGGCGCCTGGGTGGCTCAGTTGGTTAAGTGACTGCCTTTGGCTCAGGTCATGATCCCGGAGTCCCGGGATCGAGTCCCACATCGGGCTCCCTGATCGGCGGGGAGTCTGCTTCTCCCTCTAACCCTACCCCCTCTTGCGCTCTCTCTCTCACTCTCTAATAAATAAATTTTAAAAAAAATAAAAAAAATAAAAGGAGTTCTTCAACTGTTGGCAAGACGGCGGAGGACTAGGCAACCTAAATTTCGCCTGGTCCCAGGAATCCAGCTAGATAGGTATCAAACCACTCTGAATACCTACAAACTCAACAGGAGATCAAAGAAAAGAGTAGCAACAACTCTCTGAACAGAAAAGCGACCACTTTCTGGAAGGTAGGACGTGCGGAGAAGTGAATCCCAGGCGATATTCGGGAGGATAGATGGCGGGGGAGGGACCGTCTTCTGGCAAGTGATAGAGCAGCGGAGCACAAAATCGGAACTTTTAGAAGTCGGCTCTGCTGAGTGACCTCACTCCGGTGGCTAAGCAGGGGGTGGAACCCTCGCGGGACAGTGTGGTCTCAGGACCCTCGGGGTCACAGAAAGACCGGGGGTGCCTGAGTGTGGCAGAGCTCCCAGGTATCAGAGAGGGGAAGCCAGCTGCAGAGGCGGAGCCCAGGCGCGGGCTCTCAGCTCGGGGTTGCCATAAACCGTGATCCGCGGCACAGTCGGGCCCCTGCTACTCCAGCAGGGACCCAACAAGCGGCAGATCCGGGGAGACTCACCTTCCTCCCCCGGGAGGAGCCACGCGGGAGGGCACCGCAGGGATCTGCTGGGTTTGGAGACTCCACCCGGGGTCGGGTGCCAGAGATAGAAATGTGCGGTCACAGGCCGGGTGAGCACGGAGTGCGGCCGGAGACGGGGGAGACGGGAGTGACTGACGGCTTTTCTCTGGGGGTTCACTGAGGAGCGGGGCCTCGAGTTCTCGGCTCCTCCGGGGCAGAGATTGGGAGGCCGCCATTTTCACTCTCCGCCTCCAAAGCTGTACAGAAAGCTTGCAGGGAACAAAAGCCCCGGAGAGCAAACCCGAGCAGCTGACTTAGCCGGGAGGGGGCAAGGGCAGGGCAATTCGGCCTCCGGCAGAGACATTTGGAAACCACGGCAACAGGCCCCTCCCCAGAAGATCAGCGAGAACAGCCAGCCAAGACCAAGTTTACCGATCAATGAGAACGGAAGAACTCCAGCGCTAGGGGACTACTGCACATAGAATTCATGGCTTTTTTACCATGATTCTTTAGTCTTTCAAAGTTAATTTTTAAAATTTTCTTTATTTTTTTCTTTTTCTATTTCTTTTTTTAAAATTTTTCTTCTTTCCTTTTTCAACCAACATCTTATCAATTCCTTTTTTAAAATTTTTTCAATTTGCATTTTTACAGTCATATTCTGTTCCTTCATTGTATTTAACCTTATTTTTTGTAAATATATATATGCTTTTCTTTCTTTAAAATTTTGGAATACAGTTTCTTCTAACAGACCAAAATATACACTAAATCTAGTGTATGGCTTTGTTCTAGTCTCCTGCCTGATCACATTCTCTCCTTTTTTTTTTTTTAATTTTTTCTTTCTTTCTTCAACTAACTTCTTATCTTATCAATTCTTTTTTTAAAATCTTTTTTAATTTTCATCTTTACAGTCATATCCAATCCCTTCATCATATTTAGCCTTATTTTTGTATATACATAAGTTTTCTTTCATTAAAATTTTGGGAGGCAGTTTCTTCTAACAGACCAAAATACACCCAAAATCTAGTGTGTGGCTCTGTTCTATTCAACACATCTAATCATATTCTTTTTTTTTTCTTTCCCCGCCATGTTTGGGTCTCTTTTGATTTGTTTAGTGTATATTTTTCTGGGGTTGTTCTTACCCTTTTAACATTTTGTTCTCTCATTCATCTATTCTTCTCTGGACAAAATGACAACACGGAAAAACTCACCTCAAAAAAAAAGAACACGAGGCAGTACTGACTGCCAGGGACCTAATCAATACGGACATTAGTAAGATGTTGGAACTAGAGTTCAGGATGACAATTATAAAGGTACTAGCTGGGCTTGAGAAAAGCATAGAAGATACTAGAGAATCCCTTTCTGGAGAAATAAAAGAACTGAAATCTAACCAAGTCAAAATCAAAAAGGCTATTAATGAGGTGCAATCAAAAATGGAGGCTCTAACTGCTAGGATAAATGAGGCAGAGAGAGAATTAGTGATATAGAAGACCAAATGATGGAGAATAAAGAAGCTGAGAAAAAGAGAGATAAACAACTACTGGATCATGGGGGCATAATTCGAGAAATAAGTGTTACCATAAGACAAAACAATATTAGAAAAATTGGGATCCCAGAAGAAGAAGAAAGAGAGACAGGGGCAGAAGATATATTGGAGTAAATTATAGTGGAGAACTTCCCTAATTTGGGGAATGAAACAGACATCAAAATCCAGGAGGCAAAGAGAACCCCCCTCAAAATCAATAAAGATAGGTCAACACCTCGACATCTAATAGTACAACTTACAAGTCTCAGAGACAAAGAGAAAATCCTGAAAGCAGCTCAGAACAAGAGGTGTGTAACCTACTATGGTAGAAACATTTGATTGGCAACAGACCTATCCACACAGACCTGGCAGGCCAGAAAGGACAGGCATGATATATTCAGAGCACTAAACAAGAAAAATATGCAGCCAAGAATACTATAGCCAGCTAGGCTGTCATTGAAAATAGAAGGAGAGATAAAATCTTCCAGGACAAATGAAAACTAAAAGAATTTGCAAACACGAAACCAGCTCTACAAGAAATCTTGAAAGGGGTCCTCTAAGCAAAGAGAGAGCCTAAAAGTAACATAGACCAGAAAGGAACACAGACAATATACAGTAACAGTCACCTGACAGGCAATACAATGGTACTAAATTCATATATTTCAATAGTTACCCTGAATGTAAATGGGCTAAACGCCCCAATCAAAAGACACAGGGTATCAGATTGAATAAAAAAAAAGACCCATCGATATGCTCTCTGCAAGAGACTCATTTTTGACCCAAAGACCCCTCCAGATTTAAATTGAGGGAGGGGGTGGAAAACCATTTACCATGGGTTTTTTTTTGTTTTTGTTTTTGTTTTTTTTTTTATTATTCTTATGTTAATCCCCATACATTACATCATTAGTTTTAGATGTAGTGTTCCATGATTCATTGTTTGTGCATAACACCCAGCGCTCCATGCAGAATGTGCCCTCCTCAATACCCACCACCAGGCTAACCCATTCTCCCACCCCCTCCCCTCTAGAACCCTCAGTTTGTTTTTCAGAGTCCATCGTCTCTCATGGTTCGTCTACCCCTCCGATTTCCCCCGCTTCATTCTTCCCCTCCCGCTACCTTCATCTTCTTCTTTTTTTTTTTCTTAACATATATTGCATTATTTGTTTCAGAGGTACAGATCTGAGATTCAACAGTCTTGCACAATTCACAGCGCTTACCAGAGCACATACCCTCCCCAGTGTCTATCACCCAGTCACCCCATCCCCCACTCCAGCAACCCTCAGTTTGTTTCCTGCGATTAAGAATTCCTCATATCAGTGAGGTCATATGATACATGTCTTTCTCTGATTGACTTATTTCGCTCAACATAATACCCTCCAGTTCCATCCACGTCGTTGCAAATGGCAATATCTCATTCCTTTTGATGGCTGCATAATATTCCATTCTATATATATGCCACTTCTTCTTTATCCATTCATATGTCAATGGACATCTTGGCTCTTTCCACAGTTTGGCTATTGTGGACATTGCTGCTATAAACATCGGGGTGCACGTACCCTTTCGGATCCCTACTTTTGTATCTTTGGGGTAAATACCCAGGAGTGCAATTGCGGGATCATATGGTAGCTCTATTTTCAACTTTTTGAGGAACCTCCATACTGTTTTCCAGAGTGGCTGCACCAGCTTGCATTCCCACCAACAGTGTAGGAGGGTTCCCCTTTCTCCGCATCCCCACCAACATCTGTCATTTCCTGACTTGTTAATTTTAGCCATTCTGACTGGTGTGAGGTGGTATCTCATTGAGGTTTTGATTTGGATTTCCCTGATGCCGAGCGATGAGCACTTTTTCATGTGTCTGTTGGCCATTTGGATGTCTTCTTTGGAAAAATGTCTGTTCATGTCTTCTGCCCATTTCTTGATGGGATTCTTTGTTCTTTGGGGGTTGAGTTTGATGAGTTCTTTATAGATTTTGGATACTAGCCCTTTATCTGATATGTCATTTGCAAATATCTTCTCCCATTCTGTCGATTGTCTTTTGGTTTTGTTGACTGTTTCCTTTGCTTTGCAAAAGCTTTTTATCTTGATGAAGTCCCAATAGTTCATTCTTGCCCTTGCTTCCCTTGCCTTTGGCGATGTTTCTAGGAAGAAGTTGGTGCGGCTGAGGTCGTAGAGGTTGCTGCCTGTGTTCTCCTTTAGGATTTTGATGGACTCCTGTCTCACATTGAGGTCTTTCAACCATTTGGAGTCTATTTTTGTGTGTGGTGTAAGGAAATGGTCCAGTTTCATTCTTCTGCATGTGGCTATCCAATTTTCCCAACACCATTTGTTGAAGAGACTGTCTTTTTCCCATTGGACATTCTTTCCTGCTTTGTCAAAGATGAGTTGACCATAGAGTTGAGGGTCCATTTCTGGGCTCTCTATTCTCTTCCATTGATCTATGTGCCTGTTTTTGTGCCAGCACCATACTGTCTTGATGATGACAGCTTTGTAATAGAGCTGGAAGTCCGGAATTGTGATGCCACCAGCTTTGCTTTTCTTTTTCAACATTCCTCTGGCTATGCAGGGTCTTTTCTGGTTCCATACAAATTTTAGGATTATTTGTTCCATTTCTTTGAAAAAAGTGGATGGTATTTTGATGGGGATTGCATTGAATGTGTAGATTGCTCTAGGTAGCATTGACATCTTCACAATATTTGTTCTTCCAATCCATGAGCATGGAACGTTTTTCCATTTCTTTGTGTCTTCCTCAATTTCTTTCATGAGTATTTTATAGTTTTCTGAGTACAGATCCTTTGCCTCTTTGGTTAGATTGATTCCTAGGTATCTTATGGTTTTGGGTGCAATTGTAAATGGGATCGACTCCTTAATTTCTCTTTCTTCGGTCTTGTTGTTGGTGTATAGGAATGCCACTGACTTCTGTGCATTGATTTTATAACCTGCCACTTGACTGAATTCCTGCATGAGTTCTAGCAGTTTTACGGTGGAGTCTTTGGGGTTTTCCACATAAAGTATCATATCATCTGCAAAGAGTGAGAGTTTGACTTCTTCTTTGCCGATTTGGATGCCTTTGATTTCTTTTTGTTGTCTGATTGCTGTGGCTAGGACTTCCACTACTATGTTGAATAGCAGTGGTGATAGTGGACATCCCTGCCGTGTTCCTGACCTTAGGGGAAAAGGTCTCAGTTTTTCCCCATTGAGAATGATATTCGCCGTAGGTTTTTCATAGATGGCTTTTATGATATTGAGGTATGTACCCTCTATGCCTATACTCTGAAGAGTTTTGATCAAGAAAGGATGCTGTACTTTGTCAAAAGCTTTTTCTGCATCTATTGAGAGGCTCATATGATTCTTGTTCTTTCTTTTGTTAATGTATTGTATCACGTTGATTGATTTGCGGATGTTGAACCAACCTTGCAGCCCAGGGATAAATCCCACTTGGTCGTGGTGAATAATCCTTTTAATGTACTGTTGGATCCTATTGGCTAGTATTTTGGTGAGAATTTTTGCATCCATGTTCATCAGGGATATTGGTCTGTAATTCTCCTTTTTGATGGGGTCTTTGTCTGGTTTTGGGATCAAGGTAATGCTGGCCTCATAAAATGAGTTTGGAAGTTTTCCTTCCATTTCTATTTTTTGGAACAGTTTCAGAAGAATAGGTATTAATCCTTCTTGAAATGTTTGGTAGAATTCCCCTGGGAAGCCATCTGGCCCTGGGCTTTTGTTTTTTGGGAGATTTTTGATGACTGCTTCAATTTCCTTAGTGGTTATAGGTCTGTTCAGGTTTTCTATTTCTTCCTGCTTCAGTTTTGGTAGTTGATACATGCTCATAATATGTTCTTATAATTGTTTGTATTTCTTCGGTGTTGGTTGTGATCTCTCCTCTTTCATTCATGATTTTGTTGATTTGGGTCATTTCTCTTTTCTTTTTGATAAGTCTGGCCAGGGGTTTATCAATCTTATTAATTCTTTCAAAAAACCAGCTCCTAGTTTCATTCATCTGTTCTACTGTTCTTTTAGTTTCTATTTCATTGATTTCTGCTCTGATGTTTATTATTTCTCTTCTCCTGCTGGGTTTAGGCTTTATTTGCTGTTCTTTCTCCAGCTCCTTTAGGTGGAAGGTTAGGTTGTATACTTGAGACCTTTCTTGTTTCTTGAGAAAGGCTATATACTTTCCTCTTAGGACTGCCTTTGCTGCATCCCAAAGGTTTTGAATAGTTGTGTTTTCATTTTCATTGGTTTCCATGTATTTTTTTAATTCTTCTTTAATTTCCTGGTTGACCCATTCATTCTTCAGAAGGATGCTCTTTAGCCTCCATGTATTTGAGTTCTTTCCGACTTTCCTCTTGTGATTGAGTTCTAGTTTCAAAGCACTGTGGTCTGAAAATAGGCAGGGAATGATCCCAATCTTTTGGTACCGGTTGAGACCTGATTTATGACCTAGGATGTGATCTATTCTGGAGAATGTTCCATGGGCACTAGAGAAGAATGTGTATTCCATTGCTTTGGGGTGGAATGTTCTGAATATGTCTGTGAAGTCCATTTGGTCCAGTGTGTCATTTAAAGTCTTTATTTCCTTGTTGATCTTTTGCTTAGACGATCTGTCCATTTCAGTGAGGGGGTTGTTAAAGTCCCCCACTTTTATTATATTGTTGTTGATGTGTTTCTTTGCTTTTGTTATTAATTGCCTTATATAATTGGCTGCTCCCATGTTAGGGGCATAGATATTTACATTTGTTAGATCTTCTTGTTGGATAGACCCTTTAAGTAGGATATAATGTCCTTCCTCATCTCTTATTACAGTCTTTGGTTTAAAATCTAATTTGTGTGACATAAGGATTGCCACCCCAGCTTTCTTTTGGTGTCCATTAGCATGGTAAATGGTTTTCGACCCCCTCACTTTCAATCTAGGGGTGTCTTTGGTTCTAAAATGAGTCTCTTGCAGACAGCATATCGATGGGTCTTATTTTTTTTATCCAATCTGATACCCTGTGTCTTCTGATTGGGGCATTGAGCCCATTTACATTCAGGGTAACTATTGAAAGATAGGAATTTAGTGCCATTGTATTGCCTGTAAGGTGACTGTTACCGTATATTGTCTGTGTTCCTTTCTGGTCTATGTTGCTTTTAGGGTCTCTCTTTGCTTAGAGGACCCCTTTCAATATTTCTTGTAGGGCTGGTTTTGTGTTTGCAAATTCCTTTAGTTTTTGTTTGTCCTGGAAGCTTTTTATCTCTCCTTCAATTTTCAATGACAGCCTAGCTGGATATAGTATTCTTGGCTGCATATTTTTCTCATTTAGTGCTCTGAATATATCCTGCCAGTCCTTTCTGGCCTGCCAGGTCTCTGTGGATCGATCTGTTGCCAATCTAATGTTTCTACCATTGTAGGTTACATATCTCTTCTCCCAAGCTGCTTTCAAGATTTTCTCTTTGTCTATGAGACTCGTAAGTTTTACTATTAGATGTCGGGGTGTTGACCTATTTTTATTGATTTTGAGGGGGGTTCTCTGTGCTTCCTGGATTTTGATGCCTGTTTCCTTCCCCAAATTAGGGAAGTTCTCTGCTATAATTTGCTCCATTATACGTTCTGCCCCTCTCTCTCTTTCTTCTTCTTCTGGGATCCCAATTATTCTAATGTTGTTTCATCTTATGGTATCACTTATCTCTCGAATTCTGCCCTCATGATCCAGTAGTTGTTTATCTCTCTTTTTCTCAGCTTCTTTATTTTCCATCATTTGGTCTTCTATATTACTGATTCTCTCTTCTGCCTCATTTATCCTAGCAGTTAGTGCCCTCATTTTTGATTGCACCTCATTAATAGCCTTTTAGATTTCAACTTGGTTAGATTTTTGTTCTTTTACTTCTCCAGAAAGGGTTTCTCTAATAACTTCCATATTTTTTTCAAGCCCAGCTAGTATCTTTAAAGTGATGATTCTGAACTCTAGATCTGACATCGTACTAATGTCCATACTGAGTAGGTCCCTGGCAGTCGGTACTACCTCTTGTTCTTTTTGTTGAGGTGATTTTTTCTGTCTTGTCATTTTGTCCAGAAGAGAATAGATTAATGAGAGAACAAAATGCTAACAGGGTAACAACATCCCCAGAAAATATACTCTAAACAAATCAGAAAAGACCTGAAGCAGTGGAAAAAGAAACGGAAAGAGAGAAAAAAGAAAAAGAAAAAAAAGAAAAAGAAAAAGATAAAGACAAAAACAAACAAAAACAAACAAAACAAAACAACAACAACAACAAAAAACCAGAATGTGATCAAATATGATCAGGCTGGTATATAGATCAGTGGCACACACTAGATTTGGGGTGTATTTTGGTCTTTTAGAAGAAAGTGCCTCCCAAAATTTTAAAGAAAGAAAAACTTATATATGTACAAAAATAAGGGTTGATATGATGAAGGGATGGAATATGACTGTAAAGATGGAAATTATAAAAAATTTTATAAAAGGAATTGATAAGAAGTTGTTTGAAAAAAGAAAGAAGTGGATTTAAAAAAAGAAAAAAAAGGGAGAGAATGTGATCAGGCAGGGGAATAGAAAAAACCATATACTAGAGACTTAGGGTATATTTTAATCTGTTAGAAGAAACTATCTCAAAATTTTAAAGAGAGAACAACTTATATATATATGCCAAAAATACGGGTAACTACTATGAAGGGATAGAATATGACTCTAAAAATGAAAAATAAAAATGTTTTTTAAAAAAAGGGATTGATAAGATGTTGGTTGAAAAAGGGAAAAAGAAAAATTCAAAAAAAAAAAAAGACAGTTAAAAAAATTAACTTTGAAAGACTAAAGAATCATGGTAAAAAAGCCATGAATTCTATGTGCAGTATTCCCCTAGCGCTGGAGTTCTGCCATTCTTATTGATTGGTAAACTTGGGCTCGGCTGGCTGTTCTCGCTGATCTTCTGGGGAGGGCCCTGTTGCCATGGTTTCCAAATGTCTTTGCTGGAGGTGGAATTGCCCCGCCCTTGCCCCCTCCCGGCTAAGTAATCTGCTCGGGTTTGCTCTCCCGAGCTTTTGTTCCCTGCGAGCTTTCAGTACAGCTTTGGAGATGGAGAGTGAAAATGGCGGCCTCCCAATCTCTGCCCCAGAGGAGTCGAGAACTCGGGGCCCCACTCCTCAGTGAGCCCCCAGAGAAAAGCCATCAGTCACTCCCATCTCCCTGGTCTCCGGCCGCACTCCGTGCTCACCCGGCCTGTGACCAAGCGTTTCTATCTCTGGCACCCGACCCCGGGTGGAGTCTCCAAACCCAGCAGATCCCTGCGGTGCACTCCCGTGCGGCTCCTCCCGGGGGAGGAAGGTGAGTCTCCCCGGATCTGCCGCTTGTTGGGTCCCTGCTGGAGGAGCAGGGGCCCGACTGTGCCGCGGATCACGGTTTATGGCAACCCCGAGCTGAGAGCCCGCGCCTGGGCTCCGCCTCTGCAGCCGGCTTCCCTGCTCCGTTACCTGGGAGCTCTGCCACACTCAGGCACCCCCGGTCCTTCAGTGACCCCGAGGGTCCTGAGACCACACTGTCCCGGAGGGTTCCACCCCCCGCTTAGCCACCAGAGTGATGTTCCTCAGCGGAACAGACTTTTAAAAGTTCCGATTTTGTGCTCCGCGGCTCTATCACTTGCCAGAAGCGGCCGACGGAGGCCCCTCCCCCGCCATCTATCCTCCCGAATATCGCCTCGGATTCACTTCTCCGCACGTCCTACCTTCCAGAAAGTGGTCGCTTTTCTGATGAGAGAGTTGTTGCTCTTCTTTTCTTCGATCTCCTGTTGAGTTTGTAGGTGTTCAGAATGGTTTGATCCCTATCCAGCTGAATTCCTGAGAGGAGACGAAATCCAGGTCTCCTACTCCTCCGCCATCTTGCTCCCCACCATTTACCATGTTAATCGACATGAAAAGAAAGCTGGGGTGGCAATCCTTATAACAGACAAATTAGATTTTAAACCAAAGACTATAATAAGATGACAAAGGACACTATGTCATACTTAAAGGGTTTATCCAACAACAAGATCTAACAATGGTAATATCTATGCCCCTAACATGGAAACAGCCAATTATATAAGCCAATTAATAACAAAAGTAAAGAAACACATTGACAACAATACAATAATAGTGGGGGACTTTAACACCCCCCTCACTGAAATGGACAGATCATCTAAGCAAAAGATCAACAAGGAAATAAAGGCTTTAAATGATACCCTGGACCAAATGGACTTCACAGATATATTCAGAACATTCTATCCCAAAGCAATAGAATACACATTCTTCTCTAGTGTCCACGAAACATTCTCCAGAATAGATCACATCCTGGGTCATAAATCAGGTCTCAACCGGTACCAAAAGATTGGGATCATTCCCTGCATCTTTCTGGACCACAATGCTTTGAAACTAGAACTCATTCATAAGAGGAAAGTTGGAAAGAACTCAAATACATGGAGGCTAAAAACATCCTACTAAAGAATGAATGGCTCAACCAGGAAATTAAAGAATTTTAAAAATTCATGGAAACAAATTAAAATGAAAACACAACTGTTCAAAATGTTTGGGATGCAGCAAAGGTGGTCCTAAGAAGAAAGTATATAACAATACAGGCCTTTCTCAAATACACAACCTAACCCTTCACCTAAAGGAGATGGAGAAAGAACAGCAAGTAAAGCCTAAACCGAGCAGGAGAAGAAAAATAATAAAGATCAGAGCAGAAATCAATGAAATAGAAACTAAAAGAACAGTAGAACAGATCAATGAAACTAGGAGCTGGTTCTTTGAGAGAATTAATAAGATTGACAAAACCCTGGCCAGACTTATCAAAAAGAAAAGAGAAATGACCCAAATAAATAAAATCATGAATGAAAGAGGAGAGATCACAACCAACACCAAAGAAATATAAACAATTATAAGAACATATTATGAGCAACTATATGCCAGAAAATTAGACAATCTGGAAGAAATGGATGCATTCCTAGAGATGTATCAACTACCAAAACCGAACCAGGAAGAAATAGAAAACCAGAACAGACCCATAACTAGCAAGGAAATTGAAGCAGTAATCAAAAATCTCCCAACAAACAAGAGCCCAGGGCCAGATGGCTTCCCAGAGGAATTCTACCAAACATTTAAAGAAGAATTAATACCTATTCTTCTGAAACTGTTCCAAAAAATAGAAATGGAAGGAAAACTTCCAAACTCATTTTATGAGGCCAGCATTACCTTGATCCCAAAACCAGACAAAGACCCCATCAAAAAGGACTAGTATCCCTGATGAACATGGGTGCAAAAATTCTCACCAAAATACTAGCCAGTAGGATCCAACAGTACATTAAAAGGATTATTCACCATGACCAAGTGGGATTTATTCCTGGGCTGCAAGTTTGGTTCAACATCTGCAAATCAAACAATATGATACAGTACATTAATAAAAGAAAGAACAAGAACCATATGATACTCTCAATAGATGCAGAAAAAGCATTTGACAAAGTACAGCATCCTTTCTTGATTAAAACTCCTCACAGTGTAGGGATAGAGGGTACATACCTCAATATCATAAAAGCCATCCTTGAAAAACCCACAGCAAATATCATTCTCAATGGGGAAAAATTGAGATCTTTTCCCCTAAGGTCAGGAACACGGCAGGGATGTCCACTATCACCACTGCTATTCAACATAATACTAGAAGTCTTAGACACAGCAATCAGACAACAAAAAGAAATAAAGGGCATCAGAATCAGCAAAGAAGTCAAACTCTCACTCTTTGCAGATGATATGATACCTTATGTGGAAAACCCAAAAGACTCCACCCCAAAACTGCTAGAACTCATACAGGAATTCAGTAAAGTGGCAGGATATAAAATCAATGCACAGAAATCAGTTGCATTTCTATACACCAACAACAAGGCCGAAGAAAGAGAAATTAAGGAGTCGATCCCATTTATAATTGCACCCCAAATCATAAGATACCTGGGAATAAATCTAACCAAAGAGTCAAAGGATCTGTACTCAGAAAACTCTAGAATACTCATGAAAGAAATTGAGGAAGACACACAGAAATGGAAAAACGTTCCATGCTCATGGATTAGAAAAATAAATATTGTGAAGATGTCTATGCTACCTAGAGCAATCTACACATTTAATGCAATCCCTATCAAAATACCATCGACTTTTTTCAAAGAAATGGAACAAATAACCCTAAAGTTTGTATGGAACCAGAAAAGACCCCAAATAGCCAGAGGAATGTTGAAAAAGTAAAGCAAAGCTGGAGGCATCACAATCCCGGACTTCCAGCTCTATTACAAAGCTATCAACATCAAGACAGTATGGTACTGGCACAAAAACAGGCACATAGATCAATGGAACAGAATAGAGAGCCCAGAAATGGACCCTCAACTCTATGGTAAACTAATCTTTGATAAAGCAGGAAAGAATATCCAATGGAAAAAAGACAGTCTCTTCAACAAATGGTGTTGGGAAAATTGGACAGCCCCATGCAGAAGAATGAAACTGGACCATTTCCTTACACCACACACAAAAATAGACTCCAAATGGATGAAAGACCTCAATGTGAGACAGGAATCCATCAAAATCCTTGAGGCGAACACAGGCAGCAACCTCTTCAACCTCAGCTACAGGAACTTCTTCTTAGACAGATTGCCAAAGGCTATGGAAGCAAGGGCAAAAATGAACTATTGGGACTTCATCAAGATACTTTTGCACAGCAAAGCAAACAGCCAACAAAATCAAAAGACAACCGACAGAATGGGAGAAGATATTTGCAAATGACATATCAGATAAAGGGCTAATATCCGAAATGTATAAAGAACTTATCAAACTCAAATGACATATCAGATAAAGGGCTAATATCCGAAATGTATAAAGAACTTATCAAACTCAACACAAATAATCCAATCAAGAAATGGGCAGAAGACATGAACAGACATTTCTGCAAAGAAGACATCCAAATGGCCAACAGACACAAGAAAAAGTGCTCAACATCGCTCGGCATTAGGGAAATCCAAATCAAAATGTCAATGAGATACCACCTCACACCAGTCAGAATGGCTAAAATTAACAAGTCAGGAAACGACAGATGGAGAGGATGTGGAAAAAGGGGAACCCTCCTACACTGTTGGTGGGAATGCAAGCTGGTGCAACCACTCTGGAAAACAGTATGGAGGTTCTTCAAAAAGTTGAAAATAGAGCTACCCTGTGACCCAGCAATTGCACTCCTGGGTATTTACCCCAAAGATACAAATGTAGTGATCCGAAGGGGCACATGCACCCCAATGTTTATGGCAGCAATGTCCGCAATAGCCAAACTATGGGAAAAGTCCAGATGTCCATCGACAGATGAATGGATAAAGAAGAAGTGGTATATATATACAATGGAATATTATGCAGCCATCAAAAGGAATGAAATCTTGTCATTTGCAATGACGTGGATGGAACTAGAGGGTATTAGGCTGAGCGAAATAAGTCAATCAGAGAAAGACAATTATCGCATGATCTCACTGATATGAGGAATTTGAGAAACAAGACAGAGGATCATAGGGGAAGGTAGGGGAAAATGAAACAAGATGAAACCAGAGAGGGAGACAAACCATAAGAGACTCTTAATCTCAGGAAACAAACTAACAGTTGCTGGAGGGGAGGGGGTTTGGAGGGATTGGGTGGTTGGTGGTGGACATTGGAGAGGGTATGTGCTATGGTGAGTGCTGTGAATTGTGTAAGACTGATGAATCACAGACCTGTACCCCTGAAACAAATAATACATTATACGTTAATAAAAAAAAAAAAAGGAGTTCTCTTCTAGTAGAGAATGATTTTGTTATTATTATTTTTTTACTTTCTGAAGGTGAATCTCAAAAAGATTTTTTAAATTGTAAAAATATTATAATAAAATAATTATTTTAATTTTAAAAGATGTCTGGCTATAAATACAAAGGCAAAGCATGCTTTGGCTACAGAAAGAAATTCTATTTATATTTACAAGTTTGAATTTTGAAACATTTCTTTTGGAGAACTTCTACAAAACAAGGTTGCCTAAGTCAATAGTCCTGGTGGAAAAAGAAGAAACACTTCCAAACTTATTTTAGAACTCCAGCATTACCTTGATGGCAAAGCCAGACAGGCACACCACAAGAAAATTACAGGCCAGTATCCCTGACAAACATAGATGCAAAAATCCTCAACAATATATTAGCAAATTGTATTAAACAATACATTAAAAGGACCATATGCCATGATCAAGTGGGTTTTATCCTAGGGATGGAAAGATGGTTCAACATCCACAAATCCATCAATATGACACACCACATTAACAAAATGAAGTATAAATATCTATAATCATCTCAATAGATGCAGAAAAATCATTTGACAAAATTCCACATCCATTTATGTTAAAAACTTTAAACAAAGTAGGCAGAGAGGGAGCATACCTCAATATAAAAAAGGCCATACAGGGGCGCCTGGGTGGCTTAGCCGGTTAAGCGTCTGCCTTCAGCTCAGGTCATGATCCCAGGGTCCTGGGATCGAGCCCCACATCGGGCTCCCTGCTCAGAGGGCAGCCTGCTTCTCCCTCTCCCTCTGCCTGTCTCTCTGCCTACTTGTTCTCTCTCTCTCTCTGTCAGATAAATAAATAAAATCTTTAAAAAAAAAAAAAAGGCCATATATGACAAGCCCACAGCTAGCATCACATTCAAAAGTGAAAAGCTAAAAGCTTTTCTTTTAAGATTAGGAAGAAGACAAGGATGCCTTTTCTCACCATTTTTATTCAATATAGTATTGGAAGTCCTAGCCAGAGCAATTAGGCAAGAAAAAGAAATCAAAGGAATCTAAATCAGAAAGGAAGAAGCAAAACTGTCAGTATTTTCAGATGACATGATATTATATACAGAAAATCCAAAAACTCCATCAAAAAGCCATCAGCACTAATAAATTCAGCAACGTTGCAGGATATAAAATCAATATACAAAAATCTGTTGTGTTTTGACACACTAAAAATGAACCATCAGAAAGTTGAATAAAGAAACAATCCCATTTTAAATTGCATCAAAAAGAATAAAATACATGGGAATAAAGTGACCAAGTAGGTAAACACTTGTACACTGAAAACTATAAGACATTCATAAAGGAAACCAAAGAAAATGCAAATAAATAGAAAGACATACTGTGCTCAGGGATTGGAAAACTTAATATTGTTAAGATGTCCATTCTACCCCAAAAAATCTATGGGTTCAGAGCAATCCCTATCAGAATTCCATGGCTTTTCTCACAGAAATAGGACAAACAATCCTAACATTTATATGGAACCACAAAAGACCCTGAATACCCAAAGCAATCTTAAAAAGAAGATGGCAGCATCCTGGTCCCTGATTTCAAACTGTATTACAAATCTATAGCTATCAAAACAGTATGATATTGACACACACCAAGGAACAAGGTCGTGAGAAGAGGAGACTTGGTGGTGCTGTCATTTCTATGGTCTCAGGGCTCTGCCCCTTTCGAAGAACTTCCAACGGCGCCATGTTGGGACAGAGCATCTGGAGGCTCACAAGCTCTGTGGTCCGTAGGAGCCACTATGAGGAGGGCCCAGGGAAGAATTTGCCATTTTCAGTGGAAAACAAGTGGCGATTACTACTTATGATGACTTTGTACTTTGGATCTGGATTTGCTGCACCTTTTTTTATAGCAAGACATCAGCTGCTTAAGAAGTAAGGATGTTCTAGGGTGCCTGGGTGGCTCAGTCGTTAAGCATCTGCCTTCGGCTCAGGTCATGATCTCAGGGTCCTGGGATCGAACCCCACATCGGGCTCCCTGCTCCGCGGGAAGCCTGCTTCTCCCTCTCCCCTCCCCCTGCTTGTGTCTCTCTCTGTCAAATAAATAAATAAAATCTTAAAAAAAAAAAAGAAGTAAGGATGTTTTAATTAACCCATCAAACAGATGTGAAAAGAACATTTTAAGAGGTGCAGTCTCTTTGAAAAATGGATCAAACTCTTGATTTCAACATACTCAATATGTTTGTAAATAAACTTATGGCATGAATCCTTAATGCCTCTTCTCTGAAACATGGAATGTAATAATTGTACTTACTTTTTTATTTGGGAAATATTCCAGGATTAGTTTGTTTGGTCAGATTAGTGTGTGATTTAGTCTGTTTCTTGTTTTTAGATTTTGAGGCTTTATTTAATTTTTGATTACTAGGTCAAGACCTTGTTGGTAATTTATGTTATTAAAAATGCAAACTTGAAAAAAAAAGTAGGATATTGGCATAAACACAGAAACGTGGATCAATGGAACAGAGTAGAGAGCTCAGAAATAAACCCACACATATAAGGTCAAGTAATTTATAACAAAGGAGCCTAGAATATGCACTGGGGAAAGGACAGTCTCTTCAATAAAGGGTTCTGGGAGAATTGGATCTTACACCAAATACAAAAATTACCTGAAGACAAATTACCTGAATGTAGGACCTAAAACCGTAAAACTCCTCGAAGACAACATAAGCACCAAACTACTTGACAGAGGTCTTGGTGATGATTTCTAGACTTGACACTAAAAGCTAAGGCAACAAAGGCAAAAATAAAAAAGCTTCAGCACCGCAAAGAAAACCATCACAAAATAAGAAGGAAGCTTACTGAATGGGAGAAGATATTTTTTAAACCATGTATCTGATATGGGGTAATATCCAAAATGTATAAAGAAGTCATGCAACCCATTAGCAAAGAAACCAAACAATCTGATTTAAAAACAGGCAGAGCACAGGACATAGTCAATAAGGTAATAGTGCTGTACGGTGACAGATGGGAACCACGCAATTATGGTGAGCACTGCACAGTGTACAGAATCGTACATCTGAAGCTAATAGAACATTGTATAGCAGTGATACTGTGATAAAATTTGTTAAAAGGGCAGAGGATCTAAATAGACATTTTCCAAAGAAGACATACAGATGGACAACAGGTACATAAAAAAAAAGGTGCTCAACATCACTCATCACCAGAAAAATACAAATCAAAGCCATGACAAGATATCACTTCACACCTGGAGAATGACAAATATCAAAAAGACAAGAACTAAGTGTTGGTGAGGACGTGGAGGAAAGGGAACCTTTGCACACTGCTGGTGGGATTTTAAACTGGTGCAGCCACTGTGGGAAATAGTATGGAGGTTCTTCAAAAAATTAAAATAGGGCTACTATATGACCCAGCAATTTCAACTTATGGGTATTTACCTGAAGAAAATGAAAACACCAACTCAAAAGGAGTCTCACCCCATGTTCCCTGCAGCATGATTAACAACAGCCTTGATAGGAAAACAACCTAAGTGTCCATCAGTGGATGCATGGATAAAGAGAATACTTTACACACACACAGGAATGTTATTTAGCCATAACATGAAGGAAATTTTGCCATTTGCAACAACACTGATGGACCTTGAGAACATTATGCTAAGTGAAATAAGTCAAAGAAAGACAAATACCATATGGCCACATTTATATGTGGAATCTAAAAAAAGAAAAAGAGAAAAAACCCCAAACTCATAGCTACAGAGAACAGATTGGTGGTTGCCAGACGTGGGGGGCTGGTTGTTTGTGGGGGGGGGGGTAATGGTAGGTGAAATGGGTGAAGAGGGTCTACAGGTACAAATTTCCAGGTATAAAATAAAGTCATGGGGATGCAATGTACAGCATTGGTATAATAATACTGTATTGTATGTTTGAAATTTGCTAGGAGCATAGATCTTAAAATTCTCATTATAAGAAAAAGATTATAACTATGTATAGGGACAGATGTCCCTAGACTTAGGGACCAGACTTATTGTGGAAATCACTTTGCAATGTACAAAAATATTAAATCATTACATTATACACCTGAAACTAATATGATGTTACATGTCAATTATACCTCAATAAAAAAGTAGTTTCAAAGTTAATAAATTATAAAAAAAAAAAGATCATCTGCTTACAAGTTTTAAAAAACAGAAGAAACTCCCTTTCTCTCTCAAATAAATAAATAAAATCTTTTTAAAAATCTATCTCTCTCCCTCTCAAATAAATAAAATCTTCCAAAAGGTCGGGGCGGGGGGGGGCGGGTGGCACCTGGGTCACTCGGTCGGTTAAGTGTCTGCCTTCGGCTCAGGTCATGATCCCGGAATTCTGGGATCGAGTCCCAAATCAGGCTCCCTGCTCAGCAGGGAATCTGCTTCTCCCTCTCCCTCTGCTCCTCCACCCTCACCCCGCTTGTGCTCGCTCTCTCTTGCTGTCTCTCTCATTTAAATAAATAAAATCTTAAAAAAAAATTATAGTCTATCATAGTCATTAATTGACACATTTCAACAAGGAAGGACATTGGGTAGTACTCTGAGGGAAGCATGAAATGAGGGCTGTTTTCCAATGATGCATACTTTATATTAGTAAATATTCCTTTTAGAAATATATATCTATTAATAAATATATTAATAAATATTTCCCTTCTGGAAAACTTCAACTTAAGAAAAAGCAAGACAAACAACCAGAATATAAGACTCTGTCTAGGGGCGCCTGGGTGGCTCAGTTGTTAAGCGACTGCCTTCGGCTCAGGCCATGATCCTGGAGTCCTGGGATCGAGCCCCGCATCGGGCTCCCTGCTCGGCGGGAAGCCTGCTTCTCCCTCTCCCACTCCCCCTGCTTGTGTTCCCTCTCTTGCTGTCTCTCTATCTGTCAGATAAATAAATAAAATCTTTAAAAAAAACCCCACAAACTTATAAGACTCTGTCTTTCCACTTTTGAGCAGACAGCTTTTTCAGCTTAACTAGATGATGATTTGATAATACAGGTGTCAAGGCTTTTCCCTTGGACCCACTTTTTAATTGCTAACGAGCTGAGCTTCTAAGCATTTTAAAAACGTATCCTATCTCATAAACAACTATAGTTAGTTAAATAAACTGTCTTGACATTTAAAAATGGCAGTGATAATGAGCCCCCCCCCCCAAAAAAAAATACTACTGGCCGACAGAATTCAACAGCACATTAAAAAGATCATAGACCGGGCGCCTGGGTGGCTCAGTTGGTTAAGCGACTGCCTGCGGCTCAGGTCATGATCCTGGAGTCCCTGGATCGAGTCCCGCATCGGGCTCCCTGCTCAGCAGGGAGTCCGCTTCGTCCTCTGACCCTATCCCTTCTCATGTGTTCTCTCTCTCTCATTCTCTCTCTCTCAAATAAATAAATAAAATCTTAAAAAAAAAAGATCATAGACCATGATCAAGTTGGGTTTATTCCTAGGATGGTTCAACATATGTGAATCAATCGACATGATATACCACATTAGCAGGATGAAGAATAAAAATCAATGATCATAACAATAGAAGCAGAGAAAGCATCTGACAAAATTCAACATCTATTTATGACAAAAACTCTCAACAGGGTGGGTAGAGGTGAATGTACCTCAACATAACAGAGGCCGTATATGACAAGCCCACAGCCACCATCATACTCAATGATGAAGAGCTGAAAGCTTCTCTCCTGAGACCAGGAACAACACAAGGATGCCCACTCTCATCACTTTTATCCCACATTGTACTGGAAGTCCTGGCCAGAGCAATTAGGCAAAAAAGAAATAAAAGCATCCAAATTGGAAAGGAAGAAGTAAAATTACCCCTGTCTGCAGATAACATGACCTTATATGTATAAAATCCTAAAGATGCCACAAAAAAATACTTGAAACTAATAAATTCAGTAAAGTGGCAGGATACAAAGCCAACATTTTAAAAATCATATACACTAGTAACAAACTATCTGCAAAGGAATTTAAGAAAATAATCCCATTTACAAAAGCATCAAAAAGAATGAAATACTTAGGAATAAACTTAACCAAGGAGGGAAAAGACTTGTACACTGACTACTATGAAAATATTGGTAAAAAAAAAAAATTAAAGAAGACAAATAAAAATACATCGTATGTTCATGGCTTGGGAGACTTAATATTGTTAAGAGTCAATGCAATCCCTATCAAAATACCAATGGTATTTTTTATAGAAATGGTAAAAATATCCTTAAAACTCATGTGGAACCAAAGAAGACTCTAAAAAGCCAAAGCAACTTGAGAAAGAACAAAACTGAAGGCATCACAGTTCCTGATTTCAAAATATATTGCAAATCTACAGTCTCCAAAACAGTATGGTTTTGTCATTAAAACAGACATTTGAACCAATGGAATAGAATAGGGAACCCGGAAATAAACCCACGCATATACGGCCAACTGATCCTCAACAAGCATGCCAAAAATATCCAATGGGGAAAGGAGAGTCTCATCAGTAAGTGGTGCTGGGAAAAGTGAATATCCGCATGCAAAAGAATGAAACTTTACCCTTACTTCACACCACACACAAAAGTAAACTTAAAGTGGATTAAAGACTCAAATGTGAGGTCTGAAACTGTAAAACTCCTAGCAGAAAACATAGGGGGAAATCTTCGTGATATTGGTCTGGGCAGTGATTTCTTGGATATAACATCAGAAGCTCGAGCAATAAAACCAAAAATAGACAAATGTCACTACTTCAAGCTAAAGGTTTCTACACAGAAAAGTAAACAATCAACAGAGTGAAAAGGCAGTCTACAGAATAGGAGGAAATGTTTGCCATCTATAAACCTAAGAAGTCAATGTCCAGAATATGAAAGGAACTGCTACAACTCAACAGCAGAAAAGGAAATAACCCAATTTAAAAACAGGCAAAGGTCTTGAATAGACGTTTCTCTATGGAGGACATCCAAATGGCCAACAGACACATGCAAAAATGCTCAACATCACTCATCATCAGGGAAATACAAATCAAAAGCACAATAAGATATGACCTCACACCTGTTTAAAATGGCTGTCATCCAAAAAACAAAAAATAGTAAGTGTTGGCAAGGACGTAGAGAGATCGTAGATGTTGCTTTTACACTGCTGGTGGGGATGCAAAATGATGCGGCCACTGTGAGAACCAGTATGTAGGTTCCTCAAAAAATTAAAAATAGAACAGTCATATATATGATCCAGCAATCCCAGAAAAATTAAAAGAATTAAAATCAGGATCTCAAAGAGAGATTTACACTCCCAAAATCATTGCAGCTTTATTCACAGTAGCCAAAATATGGAAACTAAATGTCCGTCAGCAGATGACTGGATAAGAAAATGTAGCCTCTGGGTACAGTGGAATATTATTCAGCCTTAAGAAGACGAAATCCTCCCACATGTGACAACATGGATGAATCTGGAGGACCTTATGGGAAATGAAATAAGTCAGTCACAGGAGCACAAGTACCGCATGATTCCATCTACAGCAAGTACCGAGATTCGTCCATCTCCTAGAGAAAGAGAGTAGATGGGTGCCCAAGGCTAGGGGAGGGGCAGAGGGATGCCACTGCTCAGAAGCTGAAGAGTTTCGGTTATGGGAGATGCACTAGCTGGAGGGATGGGCAGTGTGGTTCACAATGCTGCGCACTGAAACATTTGTTAAGAAGGTGGATCTTGTGTTCAGTGCTCTTACCATACACACAGATGCACCAGGCCCTCAGGTTTAATTGGGGGAAAATCAATCTCATACCTACCTAACTTGATTGCTTGTGTTCAACGGTCAGAGAAATCTAGTGATTTTAGGCAAAGAGTGCTGAGAACTCATCTTGTACAGTCGTGTAATTTTACACATGAAGGAAACAATGAGGCCCAGAAGACATAAGGACTCTCCAAGGTCATACGACATGTCACAGCAGAACCGACAACACTGACAGATTCTCCTCGATCTCTCTGCAGGGTGGGCAAGGGCTCCTGCCCACGCCTGTCCTCCCTTGGGGTCCACGGGTCCAACTCATCTTACCACTGCTCCTCTGACCTGATGTGGCTGCCACTTCCCTCTCCTGTCACGTACACATCGGTTGTCCCCCAGAATCTGTCACTGGACTTCCTCCTGGGCCCTCATCCTGTCTTCTCTCTTTGGGATGGTGTTCTGTCCCATGACTCTCAGGATCCCATTATTGCTCCTGTGCCTCAGTCATGATGTTGGGACCACTGTTCAGTCTTTAGCAGGCTGCCCAGTGATGGACACATTCAGATGTTCAGTAAATACCTTCTTCACAAGAGTGGCACTCTCCAGATCCTGCACTTGGCTCAGCTCTCTCCTGACCAACTTATCTGGACTACCTAAAACCAAGACCATGATCTTTCTTCCGAATGCACCTCCTCCTTTATTCCCAGTTTCCACTAATCGCCTAGACTCCAACCATCGGAGTTATGTTTCTTCTGTATCACTAGATTACAGAGCTAATCAACTGCCAAGCACCGTGGACCCCCTCCCCACTTCTCCTCCAGACATCTGCTTCCTATTCACATTGCAGATGAACCTATTTCAGTCTAAGCCCAGGCTACTGCAGTAAATTCTGGAATGATTGCTTTCCAGATGCCCATCCTCACTCCAATTCACTGGGTTTTCAGGTTGGTTTCCATAAAACCCAGCTCTGGACTTACAACATCCTTACTAGGAAGGCTTCAGTGCCTCCACTTTGCACAAAATGTGACATCAGACCCTGGTCCCAGCCCCTTCTCAGGAATGTGCCCCCTCCAAACGCCCAGGGCAGTTGAAGAGCAGCCGTCCTTAGACATACCTGCTTCCCCACCTACCCCTCCTTCTGCGTCCCTGCAAATGGGGTGGAATCCATACTGTCTCTGTAGTCTTCTTGTGGACCATGATGCTCAAACACTGGCAATTTTATGAGACTCAACCTGATACCTTCAGAGTCCATTTTAAACACGGTCTCCTCTGTAAAGCTCTGCTCTGTGCTGCCCAGCCCCCAAATTTGGATGGAGGGATCTTTTTGACCATGCACTTTGTTTTTACTGTCCAGCTTGCTTTGACAAGCCTTGCATTACCATAGTGTCTGGGCTGACCTGTAAGGTTCCCTCAGAAGGGACTGGGACTCACTCATCATTAACATTTCACAGAGATTGTGTTTAAAAGTCTGGGGAATTGGATTGCATTTCACTGCGTGGCAGGCTTCCTAACTCAAGCCCAGGGCATTCCCCGCACGAACGCTCCTGAAAATGCTGCAACATGAAACTCATTGTTTTTCATATTCAATGCATCACTTTTTATCACACTGCTCAGATTTCCAATCTGCAACATATAAGGGGAAACAGGATTATTTTCTTACATTCAGAAAGGTAACTAGTTTCTTTTTCAGTTGCTCTAGTTGAAGGTAACACCATGAAAAGCTGACATATTAACGTATAATGAAGCTATTTCCTCGTTATTTGACATGTTCTCCTGAGACAGCTTTAACATAGACAGAGCACATTTTTACATTTGCCTGTGTAAACTATTTCCTGAGTGAGCGAGTGCCCGCATGGGTTTGAGCCTGCTGCGTTACGGTAACCAGGTAACCTGTAGGACCATTTGGTTTGTTTGTTTAATACATGCGGTGGGCGAAAACTTTAAAACTTCAGGCCGTGATCCTTTTACATCTAAAAATAACAGAGATCCCACCTGCTTCACGACTGACTGACCGCTATGAATCTTTCCGGGAAGACCAGCTACGCTGGGGAAGATACCGAGTTAAGAATTTCCTGTCACCATTTTTGGGACTTGGATAGGGAACAATGTCTCCAATTTCAAAAGGTAAAACTACCTTTCAAGTTAGAATTAGCAAAACGTCAAAACAATTTCAAGTAGTCATTTTTTGAAATTGCTGAAAACAAAACCAAAACCATATAGAACTAACAGCAGCTACCTTTCTATTATGACCAATACATTTCTAGAGAGATAAAGAAAAGATATCTAAAACTAATTTGAATATGTCTGAGTGGAAGTATCTGTTTCCAAATACCCAGCACTAGTTCTTACTCAGCATACGCGCACGTCCTAGCGTCTAGGAGGGCTGGAACACTGCATCCTGGAGTCCCAGAAGCCCGTGTGCTCTGAGCATTGGGACAGGACAGCAGAACCTGCCAGGTGTTGCTGGTGTGAGAACAGCTGAGGTTCTGCCTTCTCATCCGCAAAGATAAACCGACGACTCCCCCAGAAATACTGCGGAGGAGAGGGAAGACCCTGCAGACGCCACTGTCCTCACTGCTGTTTCTTACTACATGTGACTTCAGTGATCCAATTGCGTTTTCGTCCCCTCTCGTCCCTCCCCCGTCTGTCGCTCTCGGTACGCCTGACACACAATACACTGAGCATTTGTGTGCACATCAGGGTGATGGGTCCTGACATGCGCGTTCACTTGTGCAATTATTGCCAGGATCACGATAACGAACACGCCTATCGCCCCGCCGTCTCTCCGTGCTCCTTAGCAATCCCTCCCTCCCCGCCTGCTTTGACAAGCCTTGCATTACCATAGTCTCTAGGCTGACCTGTAAGGTTCCCTCAGAAGGGACTGGGACTCACTCATCAGACACACTGATTTGCTTTCTGTCACAACATACTGTGTGGCATTTTCTAGAACTTTTGAGAATCTGAAATCATAAAGCCTTCAGGCTCCTTCATCAGCACAATTCTTTCGAGGCTCGTCCACGTTGTTGAGCGTGGCGATCATTCATTGCAAGTGTCCACCCTGGTCCCAACACGGTGATACGAAACAAAACCTCGTTCACACACTCCTCTGAGTTCCAAAATCCTGATGCCAATGGTAGGATTTGAGTTCCTGGTGTGTTATAACCTGAGGCAGGTTTTACAAGGGGGCTAACATGTTCTAGACTTGCCCATCAAATATCCCGTTAGCACAACTTCCTGGGGTTTGCCACAGCTCTGCTTTGCCAAGTTACTGAATTTGCAGCTTTGAGTTACTCTTGCACAGTATGGGTGGCAAGAACGTATCTTCCCTTCCAGAGTGTGGGTGATACTTTACCGTCTCCTAGCAGGTGTATCCCTCTTCCTAGGGGGACACTAACCGGCCCCAGCTCAGACTTGGTCTCCTGATGTGTTCGTGTTTGTGCAGTTCACAGAACAGCAAGGATTTAGGGAAACATCACATGCAGGCCGTGTGGCTGAGCATTCTGTAAGGAAGTCAGGAGGCGACCGTGTGCTGGGACTGGGTCCTCCAAGTGTATTTGCACTCTGAAGGACGGAGAGATTTGAAACATGAACTGTGCCACAGAGAGCTGCCTGGCTTACTGAGGCATGCCCTGTCCTCATTTATAAATTCTCTTAACCACGTTCTATTTTTAAATGTTTAGGGCGAAAAAGCCCAGACTCCTTTAGGAAACACGAGCCTCTTCTAGTTACTTAGGGAAGGAGCTGCTGGAAGGCCCGTGACCCCGTGGGCCTTGTACAGTTGTGTTGAGATCCATCAGGACACAGCCTGGGGCCAAAGAAGTGCACACAGGGGAAAAAACTCAAAAACTAGGGAACGCCAACAAGGAAGAGGTACAGGAGACCTGCATTATCAGCTCTTACAGACATACTCTGAAACCTCTGTAATGGAAGCAACATGGTTCTGGCCCAGTTGACATGCACACAAATGGACTGAAACAGAAAGTCACGAAAACGACCCACGCACGCATGGGAATTTAGTCTGTAGAGAAGGTGGCATCTCACCAACCAAGGCAAACGGGAAGATCTGTGAACGGTAACAGGCAGTGGGGCAACCACTTAGAAAAAGATAAACGAAGGGGTAGACGAACCATGAGAGACGATGGCCTCTGAGAAACAAACAGGGTTCTAGAGGGGAGGGGGTGGCAGGATGGGTTAGCCTGGTGGTGGGTATTGAGGAAGGCACATTCTGCATGGAGCACTGGGTGTTATGCACAAACAACGAATCATGGAACACTTCATCTAAAACTAATGATGTAATGTATGGGGATAATATAAGAATTAAAAAAATTAAAAAAAAAAAAGATAAACGAGAAAATAAGGAAAAGTGGTTCACCCCTCACACCATATGCAGAAATGAACTCTAAATGGACAGAAATCTAGAAGTAAAATAATATCAAAGTCATAGCCTCACAAGCTGGTAGGACTAACCTTCCTGCAGGTCTCGATGATAAAATCTGCGCAGAATATTAACAAAATCAAAGGCACCAGCAACAACCAAGGCTGAGCAGAGAGCAAGGTTTCTTCCCTCCTCTTCCCTCCTTCTGGACCCGGGGGAACAGCCCGAAATAGTTAACGTCAGAACACACATTGGCCGTGCAGATGGCCCTCGGCTTGCTGGGCCAGTGGGCGCCATCTGGACCCAGCCCTGCTCACGCGGTGCCTCGGGCGGGGTGGGCAGGGCCATGCGGACGCCTGCGTTCGGGAGTTAGCTGTGGTCTTGGTCAAACTGTAGGATGGTTCTAGCCGGCTGCTCACAGCAGCACGCGCTTCGTGAGGGTTGAAGATCTGAGCTAACCCTGCACGCAGCACCTGCCACATCAGGGAAGCTGTCCTTCCTCAACCCCTGAAACTCTCAGCTCGTACCTCAGTTTCCCTCGTTCCCGAGAACGAGTTTTGCACATAACTGGCTCCATCGTGCTTTAAGCATTTGTATTAACTTTTAGTTACATCCTGTGTAGTTTAGTAAGTCAAATCAGTCTGTAAGGTTTTTGTAACAACTAGCCCACCAGTCCACACAGTGGTTCACTGCCTTTGCCCCAGACACCACCGCTTTCAACTTCGAGCTGCGTTTGAGGTTTGCCCGCAAATTCACCAACATGGCTCCGATACTGATTTTTTTCTTGTTAGCTATTATCAGTGGCTTTCCACGCTGTACGGATTTTTCTTATTCTTTCCCCCTTCTTCTGACCACACACACACCTCCCCATCCTCCCATTGTAAATGTAGCATAATTTTTAGATCAATACTGATTGTACGATTTTATCCCTGAGTCACAAATTCCTTTCCTGGAGGACACCTTGCGTTACTGGAGTCAACGGTGCCTTCTTCACAGCTGCGGTCACCCTGTGGTCCGAGTCCCTCACCCGCTGCCCCCTCCCAAACCCCAGGCCTTCAGTCCAGGCCTGTGAGGCAGCTCTGTATTCACTTCTGGGCTAGCGCTTCCAATTTGGAAACCGGTTCCGTTTGGGGAAATTTTCTTGAATTATTTGAAAGCTTCGTCCCCCCCATTTTCTTCCTTGAAGTCACTGATGTTGAAGATCCTAAACAGATCCTCCAATGGTCTCATATTTTTTTCCATGTTTAGAGTCTCTTTCTTGTGGCTTTACCTTCTACAAGGTGTGTCGACTTAAGTACAACTTCTATGGAATTCAAGGATTTGTATCAGATTTTAAGTTCCTGGCTCTTTTTGTTAACTGCACGTTCACTTTCTATAACCTCCTGTTCTCTTGAAGTTTCTGTCCCTCTCCATCTGTCCGTCCTGTGTCTGTCTGTCTCTCTTCCCTGGGGTGGGAGGGTGGGGTCACACACACTCTCCACACGTGAATGACCAGAGTTATGGAGCTGGTTTTGGGCAGTTTTTGTGCAAGCTGAATTTGTGGGATGTCATTAGAAATAAACTAAGTTTATTTGCTGTGGGAAGAGCTTCTCTTTCTTGGATAAAAAACACAGGCCTAGGACTTTTCTGCTCCCTTTTAAGTTAAACAAGTTCTTCTGTCACTTTAGGTCACATGCATGGTATCAGTTCAGTGATGGAAATTATCCACTTCTTTATAAAAATACAATTCTGATTTTGACTTAAATTGAGGATTTATCACTGTCTCTGCCAAGGCCCACGGCGGGGCAGGTGCACGGCGGCGTCTCCTTTCCTGTGCTCACTTTCCCAGCAACTGTAGCTACGCTGACCACCCAGGCTGGGAGAGATGAGAGGGAGGGAGGGAGAAGGCAAATGTCCCTTACTGGGTGGGTGCCCCAGACTCTGGGTGCTCTGGGCAGGCAGGCCTTAGAGCGGACCGTCACGAAGGGCTGAGTCCTGGCCGCTGGGATAGTCCTGGCGGCTGGGACAGCAGCTGCACCTTTGGGGCCAGCATTCCTGCGGGAGCCCCTCCCCACTTCAGGAGGCCAGTCCTCGGCTCCGCTACTGGTGGAAAGACAACTCTTTCCTAATTTTGATTTTTACATATTTTCTCCTGCTCTGCTCCACTCTCTGCATTACCCATAGCTTTAGATGCTGCAGGCATGTTTCACTCATCAGTCTCCGGACCCCAACTCCCAGGGACTCTTGAGCTGCTGAGTCATTTCCTTAAAATTGCCCTCAGTAGGTATGATGTACTTATAAGGTGTAACACCGTTTATGTCTCCCCAAAGAGGCCTTGAGAAAGGTCCCACTGCTGATGATTTAATCCTCCCTACGGGTACGTGGCTACAAGTCCTATTACTCGTTCTGGACGTCTGGTTTGCAAAGAAGGCTTGCAGCAAGGTCATGGCCGCGGCTCTGTTTTAACATCCTGCTAAACAGACGCCCTGCCATTCATCCCGCTGGGACCCCTGATTCGGAGAGAGCCTGGGTCTGCCGCTGCCCTGGATGGGACAGCCTTCTGCACGTTGCCTGTGTGCTGGACCCCCACTTGCTCCTATGGGACCTGGCCCCGTCTGTCCTGCGTCCATCCTCAGGGTGTCCTGCCCGTGTCTCCGCTGCACTGGGCTCCTGATGCTTATGCACCAGCTCTGTCCGGTCCGCTAATAATTCCATTACCATTCTCCCATCTACTTGCCAGCTTCCAAAATTCTGCTGCTGGTGCTGAGTCACTTTTATTTTTATAGGCTATATTTTTCGGAAATCGTGCTTTAATTTTAGAGAGGTTTTGAAGGATACATACGTAACTGCTTCTGTTCAATCTACCGTGTTTAACAGGAAATCTGATCATTCTTCCTCACTGTCTCAACATCTAGCAGTATTAGATATATATTAGATGTTCAAAATAGGGTTTTTTTTAAATAGTGAAAATACATGCTCTAGTGTTTCCATGTAGTTGTCTATCTCTTATTTAGTGGTGCCAACTTCTATCTTTACTAACTTTATTTTTCAGTGTAAAATGTTCAGCCTTGAAATTTCATTACTTTGTTTTTTGCTTTAGAAAAATGCCTACTCCTATGACTTCAGCTAAAAATCTTTGTGACTAGAACTTTTCTCCTGTCTCTCTGGTCAACACTTCTTTTTCGACTTTTATTTACCTCTCAACTGTGTATCTCCACTTAGATATTATTTAAAAATCCACTTATGGACATTCCCCTGAAAACCCCTTGCTCAGACCTGCCAGCACGGTGCGAACCCTCACCCACACCGTGGGCTCCCGAGGCTCTGAGCCTTCGGGCATTTGGAAGGCTAACTCTTACCTACAGGTCGAGGTCTCCAAGTGTGTAAGCTGTTGGCCCATGACAGGTCAGAGGGGTCGCCCCAGTCGCTGTCTGAGTCCAGAACCTCGGCTTGTGTAGATGCTCATTTCCAGCAGGTTCTCAGGCCACCAGTTTAGGAATATATTCTTGCTCCCTGCTTTATCCCTCAGCCCCCAACTCCCACTGACCCGAACACCCCCCTGTGTGCACAGTGCAGAGGGCATGCGTCGGGGAACAAACTCTCTGCTAGCACACCCACGACAAGATTGACAATAACTTAATTGGCAAAAAACATACATATTATAGAAATGTGAGTCGGAAGGTTACACATCAATGAAAGGTACTTTTGTCTACATAACACACAACAGAGAGGAGCCCCGTCGGGTCGCGGGGTGCTCCACGTGACACGCAGCGGACAGGAGCCCGGGCGGGGTTGCGGGGTGCTCCACATGGCACACAGGGGAGAGGAGCCCCGGCCAGTCGCGGGGTGCTTCTGAAAGCCAGGGTCTGTCTGCTGCAGGGGCTGTGGAGGCGGGTCTGTGTCTGGAGGCAACTGTGTTCCGAGCTCGTAGATGGGGGTGTTGTGTGGCCCTCCGTGTGCGGTCCGCGGCCGCAGCCCCGACAGCGCTCAGAATGTGGCTGGCCGGACGCGGAAATGCAATCCTAGTCTGTTCACTCTAAGGTGGCTTCTAAGTAGCCCACTGGTGACTTGCTCTGCTAACCAGAGATACTAGAGGAGAAAAGCTGTTCTTTGTGCATTCTAGAGGTTTCCATCTGCCTCCTTGGATCGCAGTAACACAACTAGAGCTGATTTTGATGGAAAGAGTTCTGGGTTTCTTTAATGGCCTTGACATTAGGAAATCCTGCTCTTTAGATGGTAGCCTGTTGGTTAGAGCTGCGGCATCGTCCGGCTGTAACCGAGGTCACGGGCATGCAAAGTGCCATCTGGCCTAACTGCTCCCTAGCACTGAGCCCAGACCCTGCGCTCAGCTCTGGTCCCGCTGCCCTCCCCCCTCCTCCCTCCCCACACCTGACCGCGCGCTGAACCACCTCTGCCTGCTGCTCACCCAATCCCACAGATTCCGTTCTCCCCAAACCTCTTCCCTGGCATTCAGGGTGGTACAAAATCCAGCTCTAGTTTATCTATCCCATCCTGGGTCCCCCAGCTGCACTCCAAGAAAATGCCATTTTGGTCTGAATTACAGTATTTTGAGAGTCTAGTTGTAGAGAATGGAATCGAACTTCATTTATTTAGGTGGAAAGGCCGCCTAAAAGATTATTAATACGCTAATAGAACTGTGGAAAGGATGAATATTCAGACTCTAGTGAGCCTCCAGGGGTAATTCCCAAAGCCACAGCACAGGACTGGGGGCGGCTAACAGAGGTGTTGTTCCCAATGCAATGAAGAACCAGCTGCTAGGACTGGAAAGAGACCTCTTCCTCCATCTCCAGAACCACACCGTGGCTTACAAGGTCCACTCCAGCAGTCAGTGCCTCCTTCCCTAGCACTCCACACCTCACTTGGTTCCCAGTGAAGACTCCCGTGAGCCCATCTACTTGGTTGACCCTAAGTCGGCTCAGGGGCCGTGGGAAGGGAGTCCAGGAAATGCAGCATGAAGCCTGGACTGGCATGCATTCAGGTATTTGTCAGAGAGAAAGCACAAGCAGGGGGAGCGGGAGAGGGAGAGGGAGAAGCAGACTTCCCGAGGAGCAGGGAGCCCGATGCGGGGCTCAAGCTCAGGACCCTGGGATCACGGCCTGAGCCGAAGGCAGATGCCTAACTGACACCCCATTTTTCTTTCTTTTGATGAATAAGATTGTTTTTGAAGTACTTATTTTCAAATTCTATACTGGTATAGACTAGCACTTTTACTTAAAATGACTAAGTCACAAACTAAAGACCATTAGCTCTTGTGGTGAATGACCCAGGATGCACCTACGATGGATTGCTACATAATCATACATCGGATGTGGCGCCTGAGCATGAGAAGTGCTAAAGGGCAGTTGTGGGGAGGTAGCCCCCACTCCTGTCCGGCCTCCCAGGGGCTGAACGCCTTCCTCCAGATACTAACCTCTATTCTGTTTTTCTCATCTGTAACATGCAGGAGGTTGGGATTCAACGCAGATGACCTTTAGGTCCCTCAAATTCTAAAATTAGCAGAATTTTAATTTATGGGGAGGCAATGTGCCGGGATCATGTTTTCCTGGAGACATGCTGTCACAGGCTGGCCACCTTGCCTTCAGCATCAACACTGCCCCCCCTCCCCTTCCCCTCTCCTGACCTGTTCCTAACCCTTCAAGCAAGGGAAGTCAAGAGAATTTAGTGGTAAGTGATTAAAAAAAACAATGTAAGACTAAATGAAGTGTGATTTCTTTCCAGCTTGATAAATCCAAGATTAAAGTGACAATAACATATACAATTGTACTTAGAAAGTGGATTCCCAGAAGCAGACATTTGCAATTTAAACTATTATGTGTGTTTAAGAAATAGGTAATTGCAAATAATTATCACCAATTCTGCATTAGAGGTCAAACAGCAAAGAGAAGGCAGGAAGTCAGCAAGATGTAAGCAACGTCGAACGATCCTCCTCAGACTGGAGCAGGTCAAGATGTGGTCTGCTTTTCCCTGAGCACTAAGCACTCAGCACACATGTGCTCATGGGGGGTCGCTTGGACCAGCAAGCCCAGACACACTCCCACCTGCCCCTAAACCAGAAGACAGCCATTTCCACGACAGCAGCAAACTTCTGCCAGATCAGGAACCCCACATGGACTCTTATTTCGCTTCGTTTAGAAAATACAGCTTTTTAGAATGAGACTGAGAGATTATAAGTGCTCTGGGGCCAAAACCGGGTCTCGCTGGTATGTCTGATAAACACACAGACTTTATTCAAACTTCAAATATGCAGCCATAATTATACAAAAACATGCTGTGATGATTTTAACTGTGGTCATCATAAATGCAGGCTGGGATAAAACCACCAGCACACAAAGAACACTCAGCATGAATGCCTAGAATTATGCTGCATGAATAGGCACCAAATCGCCCTTTGTAAGTAGAAAGAAGCTAAACATTTGCATGCATTATCTGATTATGATTACAGAACTGTATTTCCTGCCGGCTCCATAAAGAACAAACTTAGGTTTGACACCAAAAGCAAAGGAAACAAAAGCAAAAATAAACTACTGGGACTACACCAAAATAAAAAGCTTTTGCCCAACAAAGGAAACCATCAACAAAATGAAAAGCCAACCTACCCAATGGAAGAAAATATTTGCAAATGATCTATCCAGTGAGGGGCTAATATGCAAAGTACAAACAACTCCTACAACTCAAGAGCAAAAAACAATCTGATTTAAACACAGGCAGAGGATCTGAACAGACATTTCTCCAAAGAACACATGGTCAATAGATATGAAAAGATGCTCAACACCCCTTATCATCAGGAAAATACAAATCAAAACCCACGAGATACCACCACACACCTGTCAGACTGGCTAAAATGAACCATTCAGGAAACAAAAGATGTTGGCGGGGATGCGGAGAAAGGGAAACCCTCCTACACTGTTGGTGGGAATGCAGGCTGGTGCAGCCACTCTGGAAAACAGTATGGAGGTTCCTCAAGACCTTAAAAATAGAGCTACCGTCCGACCCAGCAATTCCACCAGTGGGCATTCACCCAAAGAAAACAAAGACATGAATTTGAGGGCGCCTGGATGGCTCAGTTGTTTGAGCCACTGCCTTTGACTCAGGTCATGCTCCCAAGGTCCTGGGATCCAGGCCACATCAGGCTCCCCCTGCGCTGCAGGGAGCCTGCTTCTCCCTCTCCCTCTGCCTCTCCCCCTGCTTGTGCTCTCCCTCTCTCTGTCAAATAAAAAAGTAAAATGTTTTAAAAAACCAAAACACGAGTTTGAGAAGATATGGGCCCCCCTACGTTTATAGCAGCATTCTCTGCAATGCCAAGGTTTGGAAGCAACCCCTTCTGTGGACAGCCAAAGGGATCGAGGTGTGGTGTACATACAGAAGGGAATAGCACTCAGCCATAGGAGAGGATGAAATCATGCGAAGCGGAGTCAGTCAGAGAAAGACAAATACCCTATGATCTCACTTACCTGCCGAATCTACACATAAACCCCAGCTGGTGGGTGGAGAACAGACTGGCGGCTGCCAGAGGCAATGGTAGGGGGTGGCGGTGGGGCTCAGTGACGCGGAGAGGTTCCCCTAGTCCCGCGGACGCAATGGTGCTGCGCTCCGCACTCCTGTGCCGCGCGTTGAAAGCTTCTAAGAAAGGTCTTTTCCGTTCCCGTCGCTGGAAAAATGCCTGCCGTGCGGTACCGGAGCGGCGGTATACGCGTCTCTCGGCCGGTGGTGTACCCGGGGAGGGTCTCCGTGGTCAGTAAAAACTGCCGTAGGACGGAAGACGCGGCACATCCTCACCGCAAGCAGCTTGAAAAGTCTGCCTGGTTTCAAGCTGCGGTGTGCGCAGACCCGGGTCCTGAAGACCTGCGGTCTTCCCTCCGGTCCGTCCCCGAGCGGCTCTGGACGCCGCCAGGGAGGATGCTGCACTCGCGCACCGGAGGCCCGAGGCCGTGGGAGGCTGTGGCCCGCACCTGCTGGGGCCGGGCAGCGGCCGGGGGCGCCCACGGTCACAGCCTGGCCTGGCGGCTGCTCAGCGCGGCCCGGGCGCCTCGGTGCCCTAGAACACACTCGTGTTCCGCAGGGAGGCATGGCTCACCGAGGCCTGCCCCACGAGTGGGCGGGGTTGCACCCTGGTGGTCTCCGTATGCTGCGTCCAGACGCGTTCTCTCTGATGACAATCCCTCGTGCAGACAAATCATTTGCCGTGGGAGCCGGAAGCCCGGGAACTAGACCCGCGATCCGCCGCGACGCGGCGCGCAGGGGATGGACGGACGACCCACCGCCACGCGGCGCGCGGACGTGGACGGAGGTGGGCGCCCGGCCTCCCGGGCCTGTGCTTCCCCGGCTGCAAGCGCTGAGCGTTGGACGGGAAGCTCCCAGCTGACACTTGCTGTCACTGCAGGACCTTCCCGCTCTACGTGCCGGGGAGGCCCCGGGATGAGTGGCTATGGAGCTGCGTGCATAAGCAGCCGAGTGTGCAAAGTCCCTGGAACTCTCCCTGCAAGGCAGCGTGGATGTCCCGCGCTGGAATCTAGTTGGCTGACCGCATGCCGGCGAATCTGTTCAGACGGCTCAGTAGATGGACTGGCCACAGGAATGGCGGGAACTGCGAGGGGCCCCCGGGGCTCGACGGGGTCAGGGAGAGGACAGGGACAGTCCTTTCTCTTTCCGGGGAAGGCTGGCTGGCCTTGGTTATGCACGTGCGTCTGTGTGCATGTGGCCCGTCTCCAGCTGTGTGCAAGGAGGGGCAGAGGGAGCCTCCGTCCTCACTGTGGGGTGCGGGGGAGGCCGAACCCCGCGTGGGTGGCAGCCCCGGAGGTTCAGGTGAGAGCTGGCCTCCACTGCAGACGGCCGTCCTGAGGGCTCTCCTTCCAGGCGCAGCTCTTTGATGGCGAAAGGAGAATGGATGCGGCAGGCGGCTGGTGACCTAACCCGAGGGGTCACTAAAGCCCTAGGGAGAGGTTCAAACCAAGTGCGGTGTGAAGGTGTTTGTTAGGGGTTTTTCCTGCACGGTCGCTGTGATAGGTCACTTGATCAGTGGCGCCCCAGGGGACTGGAGTGTGTGGAAGCTCGACCCACAGACCCCCGGGATCAGTAACTGTCAGTCGGGAGGCTGAGTGCCCCGGAGGAGGGGGCGGCTATCTGGGGTCCCAGAGCCATGGGGCTGTGCGGGGTCCTGCGACCTCTGTCCATGTTTTCAGAGGGTTTCACCTTGAACAATATTCTCGAGGATGTGCTCCTCCTAAATAAGAAGAGATCTCCCCGGTGGATTTCAGGAGTGAAATGTAACACAAAACTGACGCCTCAGTTATGGAGAAAACCACTTGGGGACTGATTTTGCTGTGTTAACAACAGTACCTGTGGAGAGAGGTGAACGGGCAGGGCAGGGAGCCCAGTGCTTCTCCTTCCCCTGCTGACACCTGGGGCCTCCCCCTGCAGCCTCCTCACCCTCCTCCCCGCCGGAGCCCTTAGTCAGTCCCCCTCCCCGAGCGGAGTAAGCTAATGATGACAAAACTCACTCTTTTGTAAGGTTTTCCCCCAGCTTCCTTGAGGTATGATTTTTTAAAAAAGGATTTATATGACAGAGAGAGAGCGAGCGAGCACAAGCAGGGGGAGCAGCGGAGGGAGAGGGAGAAGCAGACTCCCCACCTAGCAGGGAGCTGGACACGGGGCTCGATCCCAGGACCCTGGGATCATGACCTGAGCCGAAGGCAGACGATCAACGACTGAGCCACCCAGGTGCCCCGAAGTATGATCAACGGGCATGGAGTATATTCTGGGCGTGTGGTGTGAGGTTTGAGTACGTGCATGCTGCACGCTGAAGTGACCACCTGGCAAGCTCAGGGACACACCGTTACCTTGGTTATGGTTCGGTGGTGAGAACACTGCGGACCCACGCTCAGAGCAAATGCATGAGCAGCCCGGGACTGTTCACTACACCGCCTGCGCGTTGCATCCCAGAGCTGGAAGTGGGGCCAACACAGCCCGTCCCACCCCAGGGCCCCCGCCGTCTACTCTCTGCTCCCAGGAGCTCGTCCATTCTCACCCACATCCGTGAGCCCGCGCACTCCTATCCACACAAGTGTGTGCCCACCACACACCTGGGACGGGGTATGGAGAGGAAGCACTCCTCACGCAACCGTGTGCGCAGCTCCCGGAAGCCTGCCTGGAGGGGGCATCCACATGGACGCGGGCCCAGCTGAGTGCTTACCGCTCATGGCAAATTTTAAAGCTGGGTATTACATATGACTTGTAGGCAATGTATCTGATTCTACTATTCTGATTTATTTAGGGAGATATTATGGGTCAAAATCCAAACAAAGTGAAGCCCTCTCAATACGATTGCTTCATTAAGGGAAAAAGTCAAACGTTTTTGGAAACCATCCCAGGAAGCAGCTTGGTAAAGAGCTCTGCATGTCCTGACGGTTCCCTGTTTTTCCCAACTCGAGTCAGCTTTTCTGTTTATGCGACCGGTTCTCTGGGCTTTTCGCTTCACCTGTTGCTGCTTCCGCTGAACGCCTTTGTGTCTGAGAACTCACTGTCCTCCACGCGGGGTGCTGGGAAGGCTGGGTGGGAGGCGACCACCCCCTGCTCTGCTGTTTCCTTCCCCTCCCAGAACAGGCACCTCCATCGATGTTTTAGGTGACATTCGTGCATCAGAAGGAAGCTCAGCGGGCAAATCGGCGAGGCTCCTTTCCCAAACTCTCATTTTATGGCTGAGGAAGAGAGGCCCAGAAAAGCTAGCCAACCATCCCCGGTCACACAGCTCAGTGGAGATGCCTCCAGACAATGGCAAAGACGGAAAACCCTTCAGCCTCATGGCCACAGGCTGAGAAACATCCAGGGATGCCGTGCAGACCACACGACAGAGTCTGGATGCTACTGAGAAAGAAATGGAGGCTCTCCAACACATTGCCATGAGCTGATGATCTGTCCCCCCAAAGTCCCATGCTGCGGTGATGGAGTGGAGCAGGCCTTGGGGAGGAGGTGAGGTCATGAGGCTGGAGCCCAGTGGTCAGATCAGAGCCCTTGTAAAGGGACCCCAGGGAGCCCCCAGCCCCTTCTCCATGTGAAGGTCCAGGGAAGGTGCCCCCTGGGCACCAGGCCCTCACTGACCCCAGCCCCTTCCGCTCTGCTATGTACAAGCCGCCCAGTCTTGGTTTTCTGCTGCACCGCCCGACTGGACAGACAGATGCTGGGGATGTGGGTGAACAGTGTGGAGATTAAGCCACGCCACAGACAAGAGACATCGCAGCAGTGGGAGAACCTGTGAGGGACGGGTGAGGCCTGGGGTGGGGCCGGCCGAGCAGGAGAAAGGATGCGGGAAAGTCAGAGACCGTGGGTGACGGAACCAGTAGGGTTTGGGAATTCATGAACAGAGTGAAGGACGGGGCGTTGGGGCTGATGGGAGGGCGGAGGCTCTCCTCGCGGAACACACAGGGAGACAGGTGTGCAGAGAAGGCCTGTGTGAAAGCCCTGAGAGATGGAGACATGTCAGCACCATCTCCGGAGGCACACGCAGGGCAGAGGGTGTCACACGGCGCCCTGCGGGTCACTGGTGAGCTCGTTCTGCGGGAGCCGGGGAGCAGCCCCCGGGGTCCACCAAGGAGAGCGCCGGCTTCTAAGGGGCAGTTAGCACGGAGGTCAGGTCAGGGAAAAGATGGGCTCAAGGCAAGGGCAGGAAGAATGGAGTGCAGGTGACAAGCAAGGCACCTGTCATTGCAGAAAGCCCCTGCCCCTGCGTGGGTCCTACAAGAAGACAACTTTTATAGGTGGCTGGGATGCCCTGAGAAGGCGGTGTTGGTGGGGCGCTTGGATGGCTCAGTTGGTTAAGCGACTGCCTTCGGCTCAGGTCATGATCCTGGAGTCCCGCGATCGAGTCCCGCGTCGGGCTTCCTGCTCGGCGGGGAGTCTGCTTCTCCCTCTGACCCTCCTCCCTCTCATGCTCTCTGTCTCTCATTCTCTCTGTCTCAAATAAATAAATAAAATCTTTAAAAAAAAAAAAAAGGCGGTGTTGGCATCGGGGAGGGTGGCTGCCTGCCCCAGAAGCTGGTCTGAACCCACAGCCCGAGCCTGCTTCTGGCCAGAGGCGTTCGGAGCTCTCCTGGAAGACAGCATGTGCGATCTGGGCAGCAGCTTCTCCTGGAACAGCCGCTGCGGCCCCTCGAGGACCGTCTCTCTGCCTGGGTGAAAAAGCAGGGCCGTCCTCAGGCCCATCAGCGTGAAACATCCGAGGAGACCACACGGGGGCACTTACAGGAAAAGGGTGTCATTCTGCCTGGGAACGCGGAGGCAGTAAGAGCCTTGAACACCCCCTGCGCCCTCTTGCCGCAGCTCGGAGCCCGCCCGCCCCCTCCTCTGCGTAGAGGTGCTCGTTCCTCCAACACACCGTGTGACTCTGAGAGCTGACGAGGACCCTCTGGACGCCCCTGCTGCTCACAGCACAACGCGCGTGGAGACAGTTCTGCCACGGCGGCCGTCACATGCGGATTCCTGCACTTACACGACCTAGAGCCCCTGTGTGCCTGCCACGTCCTTCCGGGAGCTTCCACCGCCCATTGGCTTCCGGCCTGGAGCAGCGTGCCAAAGGCCAGGGATGTGTATTCATTTCTCTCCCATTGCCTGGAACGTAGTGGGTGCTCAGTGAATGTTCCTGCGCTGAGAATACAGGCCTCCGGGGGTTCAGAACGAGACCTGACCTCATCCTCGCTGCCAGGCCTCCTGAGGGGACCACCTCCGGCTTGAGTATGCGCTCCCTGAGACGGGACCGGGATGTCCCGACATCACTGCATCCGCATGGCCCAGACTGGCGCAGTCCAAAGCGGGAGCCATCAGCCACAAGCCGCCACTGAAAGTGGAATTCAAGAGAGTGAAAAGGGACCAAGTCAGAAATTCAGTTCCTTGGCCATCTGGGCTGCATTTAGGTGCTCAGGAGCCAGGTGGCGGGCACCCTGCGTGGACACAGCACATGCCCGCCCCCGGGAGAGTTCCCACGGACATCCCTGGTCCACAGCAGAGCCGGACACCCAGCAGACACAGAGAACCAGGGGCATGGATGACTACCTGGCCCACGCCTCTCTCGAAACTGGCGCTGGGGCCCTTTCCAGGTTTCTTTACAGTAGGATGGAGGAGGATCCAGCTACGGTGAAAGCCGCCGAAGCTAATGCACGTGTGTGGCATGGCCCCCAGGGGGGGCCGCGGGCTGTGCCGCAGAGGAGGAAACGGACATCCACCCCACCCCAGGCCCAAACTGCCAGCTCGTCAGATCTAGTCTCCACCTCTCTTTAAAATATGTACATTATACCACGGCCCCTTGAAAAACACTCTGGCTCCTTCATCACGAGCCATCTTCATCCAGCCGTCTACTGTGCCCTTCTGTGCCCATGTACATGATGTCAGTCCCTTTGCGCCCTGACTGCATCATCTTTTGGTGGCGAATAGTGTCAGACGAGTAGGAAGTCAACCCGGCAACCACTGTGACGGATTGTGCGATCATCCAGCTGATGAAGATGTGAGTATTCTTGGGATCTGGAAGCATCCCCTTTGCGGTGTCATAGATACCGAAGCAGGCAGCTCGGTAGATGATAATGCCCTGCACAGACACATTAAAGCCTTGGTAGAGGCCCTTAATCCCATCAGATTTGTAGACCTTAACCAAGCAGTCACTGAGGCCTCCGAATTCCCTTTCAGCTCCAGCTTTGCCCACATCGGCTGCTAGCCGGGTATGGGCAAAATCAAGAGGATACACAAAACACCAGGACGTGGCCCCAGCGGCATCACCCGACGCCAGATTCCCGGCAAAGTAGCGCCCAAACTGGATTCTCTTGTCCACGCCACCCAGGGAGATCTGCTTGTCTTTATCTTTGAAGGCAAAGTTGAGAGCCTGGGTGGGGAAGTGTCTGATGACATTGGCCAGGTTACCGCGCCAGAAGGACGGGACTCCCTGCTCCTTGGGGATGCGAACCACACAGTCTATAATGCCCTTGTATTGCTCATCTGCAGTGATTTGCTTGCTGGCATGCTGCACCTGCAGCAGCAGCTTGACCCGCTCGATGGGCGCTACCGCCATCTTGGAGGTGGCCGTGGTCCAAGGTTCTCAGAGGCGTGGGTGCTGCTTTTGTGCTGGTCTTGTATGATGAAATCAAGTTCACGTAAGTTATTTCCTAGTCTTCCCCCACCGTGAACAGGCATGTTGTATTACATAATGTATCTTGAGCATTCTTGACAGACTATTGGCTGTCTATTCAACAATGGCAACTATTCCACTGGTTGAAAACGGGAAGCAATGATATTCATCTGATCAGTTTTCTCTTAAAGTTATTTCCATGATGACGGGACTCAATTATATTTTTTACTTCAGTCACTCCTGATAAATTTGAAGAAATAAAAAATATCTGAAATATAAAAAAAAGTACATTATAAATTAATTCTATTTAGATTTCATTTAAAAATTCTAAACTTACAGGATTTCCCATTTGCTTAAAAATCAGTTTCATACCTTGGTGCAGACCCGTTTTTCCTGGCGTCCACTCAGTGAGGAGCCCCCACCTCGCTCACCTGGACCGATGGGGCAGGTGAGCCCAAAGTCTGCATCTATACCGAGCAAACAGCTGGAAACCTGCCTTTCAGGAGCCTTACATACGGCCAGGTGGGCAGAAACAGGAGACGGGGGTGAAGCATACCCACGGGTATTTAATTCATACCTTAACCATGGATTAGACAGAAGCAATGGGCTTCAAATGTGTAATATATTGATGTATTTTCCCTCGAAGAAAGATGAAGTATCTCAGCGTGGTCATTTCAGCAGCCAGATGTCCAAGGATGGTGGAGGGGGCTCTCATCCTACCCTCAGAGCAAACGGAGCAGGTAACATCACTCCTGCACATTCAGACTTGGGTTGAGGAAGACAACCTCAAGTCCATCCCAGGTATTCTTAGGAGCTCCTCAAGAGCAGCGCAGATGCCACCTCCCTTGTGGGGCCCCGATGCTCTCAGGCTGGACTGGGAGTCCTTGTCCTTTCTCTGTGTCAACACAACACTTTGATTTACCTCCATGTTGCCCCCATCGAGCTGCATGGGGCACAAGCTGATGCCGGGTCCTGGCTGTGAAGTGTGCAGTCTGGCTTCAGCAACACACCCAGGCAGCCACCGCTCTCTGCTGCTCGGCATCTCTTCCTCGGGGAGGCATGCTCTACCCGGCCAGGTGAGCGCAGGTGGCTCAGAGTCATGGGAGAATTCCTGCACTCGGGCATGTGACTGTTCGGACACTGGCGGGTGACCTAGCCAAGTCAAGTAACATTCTCCCTGCAAACGTATGAACACGAGGTCGATGGTGCTTCTTCCTCAGGGGATCCTGCTCTAAGGGATGAGCAGACGCTGTTTGCAGGAAGCTGTGTGCAGCGGAGAACAGCAGGGTGACATCCACAGAGAGGCAGAGACAAGAAGAGGGAGGAGAGGGTAGATGGAAGGTCAGGGAACAGGGGACAGAGGGTGGAGGGAGGGAGGACAGGTGGGGGACAGAAAACAAACCATTTTTGACAAAATTGTTTAAACGCCTATATCCAGCCATGACTGCAGCTGGCCTCTCCCCCAGATCTTTGTGATGTGAGCCAACAAATTCCCTTTGGATTAAGCTAGTTTTTATTGCTACCAAAAGGTAACTGTTTAAAGTTGTCTGATGCAGAAAAAGCATTCGACAAAATACAGCATCCTTTCCTGATTAAAACTCTTCAGAGTGTAGGGATAGAGGGAACATACCTCAATATCATAAAAGCCATCTATGAAAAACCCACAGCGAATATCATTCTCAATGGGGAAAAACTGAGAGCTTTTCCCCTAAGGTCAGGAAGAGGACAGGGATGCCCACTCTCACCACTATTGTTCAACAAAGTACTAGAAGTCCTGGCCTTAGCAATCAGACAACAAAAAGAAATAAAAGGCACTCAAATTGGCAAAGAAGAAGTCAAACTCTCCCTCTTTGCAGATGACATGATACTTTATGTGGAGAACCCAAAAGACTCCACCCCCAAATTAGTAGAACTCATCCAGCAATTCAGTAATGTGGCAGGATACAAAATCAATGCACAGAAATCAGTTGCTTTCTTATACACTAACAACGTAACTGTAGAAACAGAAATTAGAGAATCAATTCCATTTACAATTGCACCAAAAACCATAAGATACCTTGGAATTAACCTAACCAAAGAGGTAAAGGATCCATACTCTAGAAACTACAGAACACTCATGAGAGAAATTGAAGAAGACACAAAGAGATGGAAAAATATTCCATGCTCATGGATCAGAAGAATAAATATTGTTAAAATGTCTATGCTACCCAGAGCAATCTATACCTTCAATGCCATCCCGATCAAAATTCCAATGACATTTTTCAAAGTGCTGGAACAAACAATCCTAAAATTTGTATGGAATCAGAAAAGACCCTGAATCGCCAAGGAGATGTTGAAAAAGAAAAACAAAGCTGGGGGCATCACGTTGCCCGATTTCAAGCTATATTACAAAGCCGTGATCACCAAGACAGCATGGTACTGGCACAAAAACAGACATATAGACCAAAGGAACAGAATAGAGAACCCAGATATGGACCCTCAACTCTACGGTCAAATAATCTTTGACAAAGCAGGAAAAAACATGCAATGGAAAAAGGACAGTCTCTTCAATAAATGGTGCTGGGAAAATTGGACAGCCACATGCAGAAGAATGAAACTCGACCATTCTCTTAACATCAGACACAAAGATAAACTCAAAATGGATGAAAGACCTCAATGTGAGACAGGAATCCATCCAAATCCTAGAGGAGAACATAGGCAGTAACCTCTTTGACATCGGCCTCAGCAACTTCTTTCAAGACACATCTCCAAAAGCTAGTGAAACAAAAGCAAAAATGAACTTTTGGGACTTCATCAAGATCAAAAGCTTCTGCACAGCAAAGGAAACAGTCAACAAAACAAAGAGGCAACCCACAGAATGGGAGAAGATATTTGCAAATGACACTACAGATAAAGGGCTTGTATCCAAAATCTATAAAGAACTTCTCAAACTCAACACCCAAAAAACAAATAATCCAATCAAGAAATGGGCAGAAGATATGAGTAGACACTTCTCCAAAGAAGACATACAAATGGCCAACAGACACATAAGGAACTGCTCCATCTCACTTGGCATCAGGGAAATACAAATCAAAACCACAAATGAGATACCAACTCACACCGGTCAGAACGGCTAAAATCAAGAAGACAGGGAACAACAAATGTTGGGGAGGATGCAGAGAAAGGGGAGCCCTCTCACACTGTTGGTGGGAATGCAAGCTGGTGCAGCCACTTTGGAAAACAGTATGGAGGTGCCTCAAGATGTTAAAAATAGAACTACCCTACCACCCAACAATTGCACTACTGGGTATTTACCCCAAAGACACAGATGTAGTGAAAAGAAGGGCCATATGAACCCCAATATTCATAGCAGCAATGTCCGTAATAGCCAAACTGTGGAAAGAGCTGAGATGCCCTTCAACAGATGAATGGATAAAGAAGATGTGGTCCATATATACAATGGAATATTACTCAGCCATCAGAAAAGATGAGTACCCAACTTTTACATCAACATGGATGAGACTGGAGGAGATTATGCTAAGTGAAATAAGTCAAGCAGAGAAAGTCAATTATCATATGGTTTCACTTATTTGTGGAACATAAGAAACAGCACAGAGGACCACAGGGGAAAGGAGGGAAATCTGAATGGGAGGAAATCAGAGAGGGAGATGTACCATGAGAGACTCTGGACTCCGGGAAACAAACTGAGGGTTTCAGAAGGGAGGGGGGTGGAGGATGGGGTCACCGGGTGATGGGTAGTAAGAGGGCACATGATGTGATGAGCACTGGGTGTTATAGGCAAATGATGAATTGTTGAACACTACATCAAAAACTAATGAGGTACTATATGCTAGCTAACTGAACATAATAATAATAGATAAATTTTAAAAAGAATAAAAATAAAGCCACAGGGGAAAAAAAGAATAAAAAACTATATAAAGTTGTCTGATACACACTCCTCCTATTAAGCTCCCTCTGGACCTACTCACCACGTGTCTAGAGCCTTCCCCTGCCTCCAGGCACCTCAAACCCATGTCCTTCCTAGGGTCTGTGCTCCAGACTGCCCCCTTCCCTATAAAAGTTGTCTTCAACTAACTGTGTAAGATGATCATGGATATTGATAGAAGGGAAATGTTAGGGAGTCCACCTGAAGATTCTCTCCCTCTGCCCCTCCCCCACCCCGTGGGCACTCTCTCAAATAAATGGAGAAATCTTAAAAAAAAAAAAAAAAAGATGTGGTGAGATCCTGCTGTAAAGTGAATGTAGTCTCCTTCAAAAGCAAATGTACATGGTGATTTGGGTGGGTTTCACCCAGCATTGCAATTCAGTGGTTGCTCAGCACAAGAGGGATGCAAGGAGGGAAATTACACCTGTAACTCCAGCATTGGGAAGGAAACTTCTGAATAGAACACAGCTTTACGGATGTTGACTATATATTTTTTTCTTTTTATAAGCAGGCTTTTTAGGGCTGTTTTAGAGAGAGAGCATGCACACACACACAAGGTGGGGGCTGAGAGGGGCAGAGGGAGAGAGAATCCCAAGCAGGATGCACACCCATTATGGAGCCGTCCTGGGGCTCGAAGTCACAACCCTGAGATCATGACCTGAGCTGAGACCAAGAGTCGGACGCTTAGCCAACTGCACCACCCAGGAGCCCCTTTTTATAGACAGTTTTAAGAAGAATGCATTGGGGGCACCTGGGTGGCTCAGTCGTTAAGCGTCTGCCTTCGGCTCAGGTCATGGTCCCAGGGTCCTGGGATCGAGCCCCGCATCGGGCTCCCTGCTCAGTGGGGGGCCTGCTTCTCCCTCTCCCACTCCCCCTGCTTGTGTTCCCTCTCTCGCTATATCTCTCTCTGTCAAATAAATAAATAAAATCTTAAAAAAAAAAAAAGAAGAAGAAGAATGCATTGATTCTGGGACGTGCTACTGTAAAGTCATCCAGGACTATGTATTCCTTCATTTAGGACGGGTATTTTCCCATTTGTGGTGTGACAAAGTGCGGGGCTCACTCACTGCACTTTCCCTCTGGTCCCTATTTCCCTTGTTTTTAAAGACTCTCAAGGGGCGCCCAGGTGGCTCAGTCGTTAAGTGTCTGCCTTCGGCTCAGGTCATGATCTCAGGGTCCTGGGATCGAGTCCCACATCGGGCTCCGGGTTCAGTGGGAAGTTTGCTTCTCCCTCTCCATCTACCTCTCCCCCAGCTTGTGCTCTCTCACTCACTCTCTCTCTCTCAAATAAATAAATAAAATTAAACAACAACAACAACAACAACCTCTCTAAAAGATGACACATCCTGATATGGAAAAGGTCTCTCTCCCTGAAAAGACTAGCCCTGAGAAACACATGTGTGTTTCCACCTACTTCATGGCTCATGAAGATGGCACGATGCGTGAGAACAGCATGGAAAAGGGCTGATATAAAGAAGTTTCAGTGTGTCCACTCGGGGTACACATACAGGTTTACTTGGAAATGCCAGGGGCATGCAGGTGTAGGTGGGCTGGTCATTTTGGGGCAACCCCCTCTGTGGTGGCAGTTTATCACGTACACCCAAACCCACCTATCCAGAATCACTGCATCATTGGCCATCCTCCCTGGAAATCGATTATCTGGAGATTTAAAACCCAATTTTATGTGCCAACCAGGCTGAAAAACCTCCAGATTGGGATCCATCCTGACTTGGAGGCTCCTCAGGGACAGCAGTCCTTGCAGTGCTGCCCTCTCCCTGGGGCCAGTGGGCGCTCCTGATCACGAGAGAGCTGGTGGGCAGACCCATTCGTGTGTGGCGTCTTGAACCCAAGCAACCCCCCTCCCCGTTCCCTAATAGTCTTTCCAAGTATCAGTCAGCAGGTGCCTCTCCTGCGAATAATAAACAGCACGGGTCTAAACATAGAAGGAGTGGGGTTTCTTCTCCATGGAGATTCGGATCTACGCGAGGAGTCCGTGGGGTTTGGTGCCGTTTCTGTCGTCTGCTCTGCTGGCTCCTCGCGCTCTCCCCACACCAGGGCCAGTGGCATCCCTCTGGCTGCCGACCTCCTCCCGCTGCACCGCTAAGATCTTTTACTTAAGTTTTTAAAAAGAAGAAGTTAGGGAGTTCTGGATATAAATGACCATCTGAGAAATTGTGTTTTCTCTCATGTGTGTCCTTCTGCTTTTCCTTTTGGTTCTAGGACATTCAGGCATTCTGGAGGATACAGGAAGGCTCAGAGTCGCAGGCAACAGGGATGCCCTGCTGCTCTCCGTCACCTTGTGAACAACAAATGAGTCAGACCAGGAGCTATTCTGGGTCTGCACATCTTGGATTGTAGGTGGTTCTAAATCTGTCCCAGGTTCTCATCCCAGCCTTCAAAATCCACCCTTCAGGAGGCGAGAGAGGCGGCCGCACCTCTGTGCAAGGAGGCGGTCCCATCCTGGACTCCTAGAGACTGAAATTTTATGAGAGCTGGTGTCTACTATTTTCATTTTACCATTGAAGCTGCTGAGAAGTGCTTTGCTCAGGGACTACACATATGGAAATGAGAAATTACATCCTTTAGCAGGACAAGATTCCTCCAAATCAAACGCCACACCTTCAATGGAGTAAAGACACAGAAATAATATTAGAATAAATAGTTTATCCATTGAGAAATTCCTTGAATGAAACAAAGTAAAGTATCCAACAAGATTATCTACCAAGAGATTTCTTAGAGGGGCTCCTGGGGGCTCAGTGGGTTAAGCGTTTGCCTTCAGCTCAGGTCATGATCTCGGGGTCCTGGGATCGAGTCCCGCATGGGGCTCTCACTCAGCAGGGAGTCTGCTTCTCCCTCTGCCCCTCTCCCCACTCGTGCTCACTCTCTCGCTCTCTCTCAAATAAATAATTTTTTTAAAAAGAGATTTCTTAGAAGCAGTATCATAAAAAACGGGATAACCAAAGATAGTTAGTTGGAGGAGTTTTTAACCAGGTAGTCATAGCAATTAGGTCATCTCATTTCTGTTGTCAAGCAGTGGAATATCTTGTCTAATATAATTTTTTCAGTGACAACCGATTTAAAATATTAGTTTTTGTCTTTATTGATCAATCATATATTATCCAATCAATAAATATTTGAACACTATTAAAAGAGACAGAGGCCCCTGTCTGTGCCCTAATGGGGATTTTCACCTAGTTTGGAAATCAAGATGTGCGTACAAGATAGTATATATTAAGAATTAATAACATAACAAAGAACCACAGGAACTGTAAAATGAGGTGGCCAAAAAAATGGGCATGTAATCTGAAAAATAAATTGTGGGTATGTGATAAATGTTTCCATTCATTCACTCATAGCACCTCAGCCTTTGAAATCTCTTACTGTCTTTCATGTTATTCATTGGTTTGGTCCATGTTCCTTTCCTAGCATTCCTGAAAATATTTAATGTGAGGGAGAAGCCATCTTAATCAGAATTACGTTAATTAATGTCAGGAACCGAAGTTTTGTGTAATGCCTACCTGCAACGGTAAGTGGGCAGATGGCATAGAACTACTGAGGATTTCTGGGTCACCTCTATCTGCAGAACCCAGGGGTGGATGACTTGGTCCCCCGGCTCCATGATTCAGACCCTGCAGGCGCCACGTGGTCCTGAAGCTTCCGGCAAAGTGCAGGCTCCCAGCCCACGTGCAGCTGGCAGCCTGGGCCAAAGCCCCTCGACGCTGGGGTCTCGTGGGCATCGCCTCGGTGCTGTGCTGTCAGGCCCAGAGTGGACCGGGCGGTGGCAGCAGGCCAGCAGTGTGGCCGTGGGCGTGGTCACTGAGGCGGAGCCCGGCGAGGGCAGAAACAAGTGCGCGATGGTCTTGGGTGTGCAGGGCGGAGCACACCATCCTGTTAGCTGTGTGAATCCCTCAGAATAACGGAGGATTTGACGGGCAAGAACGTACCGGGCCCGAGGCCAACTCTGACGCCTGTGTGTGCATGTGTGTGTATGTGTTAATGTGCATGTAGTTTAGTGTATGCATGTGTGTGTGCATGTGCATGTGTCTAAGCACGTGTGGGTGTCTGTGTACGCACATGTGCACGTGGGGGCTTGTATCCATGGGTGTTGTTTGTGGGGGGGTGTGCATGTGCTATGTGTGCATGCATGTGTGCGCATGTTATACATGTGTGTGTGCGTGTGTGCATGTGTGTGCATGTTGTTATACTTTCTCCCTGCGACCAGGGCTCTGTCCCCACACGCAGCAGAGCAGGTCCTGCCCCGTCTGCTCCACGCACCCCACTGTGAGTCTGCAAGGCTTCCGCGTAGAGGACGTGAAGCCGAGGGCATACCCCAATCCATCTGGGGGGACTGAGCTTCTCTGCCAGGGGTGAGAGAGCAGGGCCGGTGGAGGAAGGAGCCCGGGAGAGTCCTGGCACCTCAGCCCCGCTCCACGGTCCCCGACTCCCTCCCTGCAGTGAGGCGATAGGGCGGGCATCTGGGCAGGTCACCCCCACAGTGCCGGGAGAATGAGAGGGGCACACGCTTCTCCAGCTCACCGAACCTGCTCTAATTCACACCTCAAACCTTCTATGCGATGCTGTCCCCCCTCCAAACCCACCTCTCTCTGGTGCTCACAAAAACGTTACAGCCTAAGGATGTTTTCCTTCCTCGGGCCCGATTCTGGCTGAACAAGAGCAATTTTTTTTTAACTCACCAAGTCATATTTGCTTGATTCAGGCTCACATATTTCATTTCTACCAATAACACTGAAAATAAAAATATCCCCACCCGTGCATTTCCCACACAGAGTGTCTCCAGTATCCACAGTAACATATCTCACAGGAGATCTACCCAACCCTGAGAGCACCCCAGGCGGACATGGGCCACCGCCGGAGGGGCAGGGGCACCAGGCTCAGAAGGGTGACCCAGACGCCGGGGGTGGGACATCGCACACGGCAGGGGCAACGTGAGCACCCGGGAGACCAGAGATCTGCTCATGGCTTCCCATCATAAAGGAGATGGGGCAAAAGCAGACAAACTGTGGGGAATAGGGAGATAATAAATGGAAAACTCTTGGTGGGCTGATGAGAATAATCACTAGGGAAAAATCCACGGTGCAAAGATGAATACAGAGCCCACTGACGGTTGGCACGTTTGGGCTCCGAAGGGCGGGCCAGAGAACCTCGGGAATGGAGTCAGGGGTGCAGCCGGGAGCAGACGCTGCCCTCGGGCACCATCCCCTTCCTCCTCCCCCTCAGCAGCACCAACGGCAGCTGCGAGTATCTCTGCCTGCGTGGCTTGTGCCAAACAGCGGATGAAGACGAGCGTTCGTTCTATTTTGAAGCCGTGTCTTCTGAAACGCGATTATCAAGGGGAGGGTCCTCACCTGTGGCCGTGTGGAGCGAGGAGAGCGCCCCCAGCAGCGAGGGCCCTGGTGGACCCCACCTGCGGGGGGGTGCTTTGTGTCATCCGTAACCCCGCCAACTAGACTTCTTCTCAGATTTTCTCTTACGAGGCTGTTTTCAGAATTGGGGAATAAGTGGGTAAGATGGGACTTTACAGTAAAGGCTGATTTTCTTAAAAAAATATAGAAATATCTACATCCAAGTGATAACTTTGAAAACAGACCCAGGTACCAGTTCCAGTGAGCACACTACTGTTCTCGAATTTGTAAGGGCCTCTCCAGCTCGCTGCTGCATTCGTTAAGATCTACTTTCTGGGGGGCCTGGGGTCGTTAAGCGTCTGCCTTCAGCTCAGGTCATGATCCCAGGGTCCTGGGATCGAGCCCCGCATCGGGCTCCCTGCTCCACGGGAAGCCTGCTTCTCCCTCTCCCACTCCCCCTGTGTTCCCTCTCTCGTTGTCTCTCTCTGTCAAATAAATGGATAAAATATTTTTTTAAAATGGTCAGTGGATCTAAACAGACATTCTTCTAAAGAAAACACACAGATGATGAGCAGGTACATGAAGAGGTATGTGAAAAAATGCTCCACATCAAAATCATCAGGGAAATGCAAATCAAAACCCCCAACCACCTCACACCTATCAGAATGGCTAGTTTCAAAAATACAAGAAACAACAGATGTTGGCGGGGATGCGGAGAAAGGGGAACCCTCCTCTTGCACTGTTGGTGGGAATGCAGGCTGGTACAGCCACTCTGGAGAACAGTGTGGGGGTTCCTCAAACAGCCAAATACAGAACTTCTGTGTGGTCTACCCGTCCGTCTTCTGGCTATTTATCCAGAGGAAATGAGACCCCTACCTGGAGGGATACCTGTATGCCCACGTTCATTGCTGCATTATTCACAATAGCCCTTCCACTTAACATTCCTCCAGGAGACACGACTTTCTTGAAACAATTTTAATGACTACGTAACATTTCATTGCATTTATATACATTTAACTAATTCATCCTTTTGAACTCAGATGTATTCAATAATTTTCCCATTATAGATAACACTGTTACAAATATCTTCGGATGTGAATATTTGTGCTTCTAATTATTCCCTTAGTCTACTTTCCTAAAAACTAAAATTCCTAGGTCACAAGGTCAACGGTCCACATCTGTCTTGATTGACAAGTTTATTCGAATAAAGCCTGTCACTTAACTCGCTGGGACTCGTATCCGTGGTTCCTCCACCCCGCTGCCGCCAAGGCCTCGGCAGCGCGAATCTTCCAGGACGCAGGCAGGCTTTTCCTTGGGGCCTGGGAGAGCTACCGGACATGTGGGGAAGTTGCCTCAGTCCCTCAGGACTGTTGATTTCTAGGATTACGTGGCTTCAGGGAGAAAGGACTTACTGCCCGTGAAGAAGGCTTCGTGGCCCCTTGCCTCTGGGAATCAGAAAGGCAAATGCCATCGACCCTGAGCCCTGTCACCGGAGCTGTCCAGAACGCACTGTTTTCATCATTACAGCGATGGACTCCGCTTCATTTCAGGTGCAGGGTGATGTCCTGTGTGCTGTTTGCTGCAAAGGATTTATCAGGAAAAAACATCCCTGCCAGGTAAAATAGCCCATGCGGCTAGAACCAGAAATCAGAAGGAAACTGGGAAAGATACTGGAAACTTCTCCACTCCTCTTTGCCGGATGCTGAGTATGGGTCCTACTTGTCAGATGACCCTAAGGTACGAATTCCATGCCCACCCCAGCCCGCTCCCCTTCCCTAGTGCAGGTGCACACAAGGCCTGCCCCGGCACAGCTGCTGAGGGGCCTGTCGCCCCCAGCTCTCTCCCCCTGCCCCTCGCTCGGCTCTGCCCACCGGAGGCCCTTCTCCGCTGGACTTCCCACTCTGCGCCCGTCCACGCGACCCCACTGTGCTCAGTCCGTGGTATCATCACATGGTACCCTTCCTGGGAGGCACCCAGAGAGCACGTCCTATGCACGGGAGCCCCGTCACGCCTGTATGCTCTAGAACATTCTCAAACGTGGATATGGGAAGGGGGCCCCTTTTTCACCCATCCCTCTGTAAGAGTTCCTAATCTCTCCACAGCATGCAATGCAAGTTTTTCCACTCAGCCCTGGCAGCTTCAATTTTTAAGAAGTCTCTCATTTTGCCAAAGAGAATTCATCAGAGCAAACAGCTGTCTCCTGTCTGTCGTGTTACATGGAAGTGTGGGCAGAACAGGGCAGAGGGAGCCGTCCGACCCGTATGAGGCCCATCAGGTAGCCGCAGGCCTTGGGAGGCTCAAACCACCGGCCCGAAGGGGACCTGGGGACAAGAAACTGTCTTTCGGGGGCGCCTGGCCTGCTCAGTGGGTGGATCCTGTACACTCGATGTCAGGGTTGTGAGTTCAAGGCCCACACTGGGTGTAGAGATGACTTAAAAAAAGAAATTGCCTTTCATAGAGACGGAGACAGGGGTAGAGAGATAAAGACAGGGAGAGACAGAGAGAGACATGGAGACAGAGATAGAGACAGAAACAGAGACACAGAGAGATTTAGAACAGACATGATTACACACACATACGCGTACACACACATATGCACACGTAGGCTGTGCGTGTGAGGTCTGGGTGGCGTCCCAGCGTCGCAGAACGGTACCAGCTGGGGCCGAGGTTTAGCAGTGCACTGAATTTCAGCCAGTCACGGGCAACAGGAGACAAACCAGCTGCTCTTCTGGAAACTGCGCCTTCTGCATGCTCACAGCTGAAACAGGGTCAGTCCGTGGGGTGAAACCAGAAGGGGAACGGAAGCCTCAGGCCCGGAGGTCCCCGAGCCCAGGGGGCCACGCCCACGGCCGGTCCTCTGTCACTCCCCCACCTGGTTCAGGGACTCCACTCTCTCCTCCCTGCGTATCATCTGCCATCAGCACACTCCTGCTGAAGCGATTCTATTCTATCAGGGAATGGTCAGGACACCTTATCTTGCAAGGGGCTGAAACCCAAAAGTCCAGATGTGAACATCAGGCATTGCTGGATCCAGGTGCTCAGTATCATCTAGAAATTTGTCCCTGTCTTTGACTGTTGTCTCTGTGTAGGCCTCATTTCTAAGCTGCTTTTCTTCACTTGGCAGCAACAACAACCCCCCGCAGCTTGGGGCTCTCATGATGCTTTGCATGTAGGACCTCAGAAAAAGAGGGGATTCCCCTCAATAATTTTAGCAAATTTGGATATAACACATACTGGTCTCGCTAGGTTCAGCTGCCCATCTTGAACCACTCTCAGTGGTCAGGAAACGGAGAACCCTCGTAGGGTAGACCTAGTTTCTATGCCTCGCTTAGACACACAGGGTAGGGGAAGCCCCATCCCAATCACAAGCTCAGATGTCCCCCAGGTGCATGCTTTGGAGAAGAGCAAGCCTGCTGGACAGGCAGAGGAAGCAGGTGTCCCTACGGTTGTCAAGTCTGATTAGGAAGCGGCGGGGGCGGGGATCCACCTGCTACTTCAGCAGGACAGTTGTACTTAGCTTTTCCTGACCCACGTCACCCATTAGCACCGTGCGTCCCGAACCCTGTCTTCTTGGAAAAAGAACGAGCAAATTTAGCAACCCCACTCTGAGCCAGCGCCGGGGTATGCAACACCCAGACACACAAGGCTCTCCTACTGCCCTGCTCCCTGCAGAAAGGGGAAGGCAAAGGTTTAATCAGACCTCCGAGGAAGTACCCAGGTGGGACCAGTCCTGGAGCAAGAGGCCCCGTTAGCCGCAGCTCTGACTCCGGTCGGGGGTGGGGCTGCTGAGGACATTCGAATTGGCCTGACGTAGGAAAAGCAGCTCAGGGACAGCGAGCAGGTGCTCAGCCTGTAAGCAGGGGGACGTGAACTCTGAGCCCTCCAGGAATCCGTCACAAAAACGCGACATTCCGTACAGCACTGTAAGCAGAGACCTTGACCACTGGGGGCAATAATCTTTGTGACCGAGTCTGCAACACTCACCTGTTACACAGGACGTGTGTGGTGGGGGAGGGGGTGGAGGAGGGACGCTGGTGTCGAGGGGTCTCTGTGTCCCCCACAGGAGGTGGGGAGCTGTGCCCCGACTCATCCTACACACACGGGGGCCCCTGAAAGCACCCAGATGGCAGCAGGTGCCCCACTTCCAGCAGGTGTGCTGCCAGGTTGGCGGGGAAAGTCTTCAGGAGAAGTGGACGCAGATTCTCCCCAAGGTGAGGGCGGCCATCACAGCTCATGTACACGGGCCTCAGTGTCCTGGCCTGTACGATGGGCTGCTGGGCTGGCCCGGGTGCCACATGGAGGGAGAGCGGCCCTCCTTCAGTGCATGCCCGGGGCACATGAGGCTCCCCAGCGACCAGACCCAAGGACGGGCCTCCCTCAGCGCACAAGCACATTGGACCAAAGAGAAAGGTTTGGGGCTGTGCATGCCTATTTCTTTTAGCTTTCTTTTTTTTTTTTAAGGTTTAATTTATTTTATTTATTTTTATTTATTTGACAGAGAGAGACACAACAAGAGCAGGAACACAAGCAGGGGGAGTGGGAGAGGGAGAAGCAGGCTCCCCGCGGAGCAGGGAGCCCGATGCGGGGCTTGATCCCAGAACCCTGGGATCATGACCTGAGCTAAAGGCAGACACTTAATCACTGAGCCACCCAGGTGCCCCTATTTCTTTAAGCTTTTAACAAAAGGGGTACGTCGTGGCTGATCGCACTAAAAACAGGCTATTTCTGGCATTCACTCTGAAGACCACCTGACATGACCAATTTTTGGATTGTACACAAGCTTCTTCCTGCAGAATGTCATCTCAGTGCCTTCTGCACTCAGTCAGCCCTAAAATTACTGTCCCTATTCATGCAGTGTGTTCTCCCTGCACAAAGCATCCATAACTCCCATCAGCACAGATGGGGTTTGGAGTCAGAAGCAGGGGCGAGGTGAAGAAAGCTTCTAACTGCAGGATAAAGAGCTTCCTTAAAAAAATCCACAGTGGTAATGAAGGCCTGAAGCTATTCTGTGCCTTTTCACCTAAGATCCCTTCAAGTAACTGATTCGTTCTGTGATGGTGATGGACACCTGCATAATTGCTAAGAAACCTGCTAAAAATGAACGTGATTCAACTTCGTGTTTCCTGTGGCTCGGAGCATGGATCCTTCTAGTACTTCTTCCTCCAGCTCTGCTCCCACCACACCCTTGGTCTCCCGTTGGGACTTCCTGGCTGACAGCACCGCCATCCTGCCCACCCACCGGCCCTGGGTTCCTCTTACTGTGCACGTCGACCACTCAGGGCCTCCTCCCTCTCCCTGTTGTTTCTACAGAACATGTTCCAACGCCCCAGCACACTCCTGGCCTCTTCCACACAGGCGTCTGATGGAGCCGCTCGCCAGTACCTGGTGACAGCATGCATCTCTCTGAGGAAAGAGTAAACACGCGGCCCGTCCACCTTTCACAAGAGGACTCGGCACTGCCTTGCCTGCATGCCTTCTCTGCATGGGCGATGGAGGAAGCATCTGAAAGATAAGGCAGGAAAAGTGAGGACAGAAGGTAAACTAAGGACATTATTACTTTACAGTCTGTATGAGTCAGCTTGGCCGCCGCGACAACGAAGCACAGACAGTGGCCTAAACCACAGACCTGCCCCTCTGACACCCCGGAGGTGGGAAGCCTGAGCTCGGGGCCTGGGCCGGGTCCTCCTGAGGACTCTCCCTGCCCTGCAGACACGGCTCTCCCGGGTCCTCCCCTCCTCTTGTTACAAGGACACGGGCCCTGGGGCATTACCGCCCCGCTGGCGGCCTTCATTTACCCTAACCACCCCTTTAAAGGCCCTCTTTCCGTGGGGCGCCTGGGTGGCTCAGTCGTTAAGCGTCTGCCTTCGGCTCAGGTCATGATCCCGGGGTCCTGGGATTGAGCCCCACATCGGGCTCCCTGCTCAGTGGGAAGCCTGCTTCTCCCTCTCCCTCTGCTGCGTGCTCTCTCTCTCTGACAAATAAATAAGTCAAATACTTTAAAAAATATAAAAATCAAGGCCCTCCTTCCAAACACAGTCACCTTCTGAGGTTTTGAGGGTTAGGGTCTCAGCATATGAATTCAGTCCATAATACTATCCAAATATCTCAGCCTTTTAGGAACAAGTGTGGCTGTGCGGACCTCTAGCAGCAGACACGCCGAGATAAAAAGGCTGAACTTTGGTGCCCACAGGTTGATGTACATTTTCGGTGAGGTTTACAACCTGGGGTCCTCAGACTCACAAGGATGTTTACGTGCGGGCTGAGCCATCCCCCTGGGACGGATGGAGTGGCTTGGCACCTGGGTGTCGCCCTGAGTTTCCTGGTGCACCTGTGTCCTGTGTGTGTGTGTGTGTGTGCATTCGTGTCTGTGTGCGCACGTGTATATGTGCACGTGTGCGTGTGCGTGCATTCGTGTGTGTGCGCGTGTGTGCACGTGTGTGCGTGTGTGCATTCGTGTCTGTGTGCGCGCGCATGTGTGCGTGTGTGTGCATTCGTGTCTGTGTGTGCACGTGTGTGCGTATGTGCATTCGTGTCTGTGTGTGCGTGTGTGCGTGTGTGCATTCGTGTGTGCGCGCATGTGTGCGTGTGTGCATTCGTGTCTGTGTGTGCGCGCGTGTGTGCACGTGTGCGCGTGTGTGCATTCGTGTCTGTGTGTGCACATGTGTGCGCGTGTGCACTCGTGTCTGTGTGTGCGCACGTATGTGTGCACGTGTGCGCGTGTGTGCATTCATGTCTCTGTGTGTGCGCACGTGTGTGCGCACGCGTGTGTGCGCATGTGTGCATTCGTCTGTGTGTGTACGTGTGTGCGTGTGTGCATTCGTGTCTGTGTGCGCGCGTGTGTGCACGTGTGCACGCATGTGCATCCGTGTCTGTGTGTGTGCACGTGTGTGTGCGCGCGTGTGCTGGGGCGCAGCAGGTGGTGTCTGGGGACAGGACTACGAAGCAGGAAGGAAGAGGGAAGCAGGACAGATCAGTATCCGAATTCATTCGTCGTTTCCATGGATACACCCTGATTACAGGGACTTCTGGTTGGGGGCTGTGGCCCTTGCAGACCCCTCCACAGAGGAAACGCCGGGGACTCATGGGAGGATGGAAACAGCATGCGGTCAGACGAGATGCAAAAGATGCAAACATAATTCATATACGTGCAGATAAACTTGCTTCCGTTTTCAAACCTTAGGTATGTCAAAGGACATTCATTCTGCTTGTCACTTTGTCACTTAAAGTCAATTTGTGCTCACCTTCCTCTGGTTTTTGTTTGTTTCTGACATGCGACTTAAATCCATCCTGAATCAGCTTGCCCTCTAGTTCCTTCTGTTGGAAACCTCTCCCTGCAATGGATCTTGCCTTTGTTTAACAACAGGTAAAAAGGCAAGCTGTTAAAATGTCAGTATGTGTCTTGTCTCCTTAACATTTCTGACTCTAATATTAGAGCAGCCTTCCTTCAAACCATCAAAAGCACAGAGAAATGAGCGTCCGGTGTCCCCTCGTGGTTGGACCAGGAACATCGTCTGGGTGGCCGGCTGGCGCTGAGGACTGCCTGGCGCACCTCCCCTCTTCATAGTCAGCCTCAGACAGGACGCTGTCGAGGCCGTTTGGTCCTCTCAAGACCGTCCACTGGGAAAAACACATCTGCACAGACTGCACGTTCCTTTGAAGTTGAATTTGAATTTCTCTCCAGAGTTTGCTTTTCCGAGCCACCCTCTTGGCATGGAGTGCCAGGACCATGGTTTTCGTGCAGTCTGTGCACCCAGGGAAGCGTCTGGCTAAGGAAACCAGACACCAGCCACCAGGTCTCCAGCAGGGACACCGGCATGCTGCTGGGAAGGCTGCCCTGGGCCCGGCTCCTCCCTCCCCTCGGGCAGAGAATTTAGGATGGAGTTGATCTGCTCACGCTGAGACAGAGCGAGATGTTCCTCCAAATGACTCCGGGGTTGAGGCTCACAGTAACGTCTGGGACGCAGCCCTGTGCTAGCAAGGCGAGGGGCTTGAGGGGTAGGTGTGTCTGAGGCTGGCCCCCACCATCTAGGTTTGTGCCAAGTGCAGAAGACGAACAAGGCCATCTGAGGAAGTAGAAGAGAATGAGGTATAGTGATTCATAATAGCCACAGTGGATGTTTGGCCAGCAGTTCGAATGAGGGGCAAACCAGGGAGCCCCGAGAACCCCAGCACAGGGAGAAATGAGGACGAGAGGCTTCCTGCCCGTTACTAAAGAGAATCTGCATACATCGAGCAGGACTTTCCATAACCCCATGGCTTTATTGTTTTCTTTCTCTTGGATCAACCCATCAATATGCAGACATGCCGATCTCTGTCCAAAACCAAAGCAGAAATCAAACAAAAACCCGGCATCACTGACGATCACACACCTCCCCCCAATTCCACACACTTTTCTGCTCTCGTTTACTGCAAACTCTCCATGAGAACTGCACACTCTCCCCTCCATTCTCTCCGGAACCAAGCAGCTTCCAACCCCAGGGTCTGCGTGAAACCGCTCCTGACAAGGTCTCTGTCAACTTCCCATCGGCAAAACCCAACGGCAATCTCGGTCCATATCCTCCTCCTCTCCACGGTACCGGGACACTTTGGCTAACTTTTCAGAAACCAGTTTTTTAAATGATTTTTACCTGAACATTTTTTGTTTTTCCACTTGGCTTCCAAGATACCACACCTCTCTGGTTTTCCTTCTGTGTCCTTGGCCCTTGGCTGGACCCTTGCTCTCTTCCAGCCCGTAAATACTGGAAAACTCCAGCTCACAATCCTCTGTCCCTCACTACTCAGGTCATTGCGTCCATCCCAACATGACGCTGAGAGTCACAGATCTGTAGGCTCTGCACTGTTCTCTGGGCTCAGGATCCAGCCTCCTACAGGACATCTGTACCTGGGCTTCCTGGCCCTGCTCTGTGCAGCAGAAAGCAGCCCTTGCTGAGGCCCTAGCCTTAGGAACTTTCTGTAAATCCGATTTTTTTCTCTTACCTCCACACAGGGGGCGGGAGGGCGAGTGCAGGAAGAGGTATCTGGGAGAGACCGCAGCTGCACGGCCTCATCACAGCATGTTGTTATCACTGCCCTATTTCACGATTAGTTCTGTGCATTACCATCTCATGGATCATCACACTTTGTGTAGAGGGAAAAACAGTCTGTCTGGGGTTGGCTGGGCTCTGTGGTTTCTGGCGTGCACCGGAGCCTGGGGATGCCCCCCGCACATACGAGGGGGCCGGTTCCTCCCATCCACCTGCGCCCTCGCCACCCCCACACCCTTCCTCCTCCTCCTCCTTCAGTCACGCCCAGCACACTCAGCTGGTGATGCGCGTGGGAAATGTTGCCCTGTGCCCACCCGTCTGTCCTCACGGCCAGATTCTGACTCCACAGGGGAGAGCAGGCTGGTTTCTTTCTGGCTTCTTCCTCTCCGGGGTCCTGGCTTCCGAGGCAGGGTCGGGCACGGAGGGCGCAGAGGATCTGTGTCCTGAATCAAGTCCACGTCACCGCGGGGTAAATCCAAGTCAGACAAGCGTAAGTAACTCAGTGCTCCTTTTTTGTAAGTGGTTTGAGTTTGAAGCCAGCAGCCTGCCAGCAAAGCTGCGTATACCTGGTCTGGGGCCTGTTTTAATTGTTGGAGAGAAAGAGCTTGGCAGTCACGTTGGCAGGATCCCCATAAGCCAGTGTGCAAGGCAGAAACAGACAACACCGGCTAATGGAATTAAGAAGAGAGGTGCTTCGGGGCATCAGAGAAGCGGGAGGTGAAGCTGTGGGAAGGAAGACCCTGCGTGGAGGGCATCAGAATCCGGGCTGGCATTGGAGGCCAGGAGAGCTGCGGCAGATCTAAGTGGATGCACTTGGGGTCCACTACATACGCAACCTGTGGGCTCAGCAAAGATACCAGATCAGCTCAATCAACTCTGTGGATTGGGAAAAAGAAAAAAACTCACATATTTTATCGGCAAAAAAATATACTTTATTTCACTTTTGTTTTTGTTGTTTTTAAAGATTTTATTTATTTATTTGACAGAGAGAGACACAGCGAGAGAGGGAACGCAAGCAGGGGGAGTGGGAGAGGGAGAAGCAGGCCCCCCACTGAGCAGGGAGCCTGATGCGGGGCTCGATCCCAGGACTCTGGGACCATGACCTGAGCCGAAGGCAGACGCTTAACGACTGAGCCACCCAGGCACCCCCATTCATTTCACATTTTTAAACTGAAATGTGTGGCATTTCCCCTCTTTCTCTGAAAAAAATTCTGCTTCCAACAAGTAAACATGATAGAAAAAAATAAATTCTTACTCAACCTTCAATCAGCTTAGATCATTAGACTGTAGATTACACATGACACCAAAAATCCTTCCAAACCAGCATTTCACTTGAATTGAAACAGAGCGTTGAACCAGTTTGAACAAATCTGGAGTGGTGTCCTTGCTTACATACACACACACACGCACACATTTCTATTTATCAATACAGGATGTTCTGTTAAAGAGAGGGAACAGCATTTTATTCCATACTCCAGTTCTTTATTATGGATAGACTTTGCAGAAAGCTTCCTTTCACCTGTGGTTAAAACAACAGCACTCGACCTCTCTAACCTAAAGGAGTGTCTCCTGATTAGCTAAAGTCAAAATACTTAGAGCTCAGTATGCCGGGTCTCCTTATGGACACTCCTTCTCCAGATGTTGGTGGAGTCTCACGCACCCATGTTCCAGAGACACACCATCTGCCATGTGAACACAAAATATGTGCTACCTCTTCAATTTGCCAGAAAACTTTAACCAAAAATCATCTCTTTTTTTTCCTAGGAATGTTGGAAACTAAATTAAAATTCATAAAGATGACAAGTAAGCATAGGAAAAGATGCTCCACATCATAGTTATCAGGGAAATGCACATTAAAACAATGAGATACCACTGCCCCATGAGAACGGCCCAGATCCCCAACACCGACCACACCACATGCTGGCGAGGTTGCAGATGCGGAGCTTCGGGGGCCCCCACGCACGGCTGGCGGGCGTACAGAGTGGTGTGGCCACTTTGGAGGACAGTTTGGTGTTTTCTGACAAAACTAAACATACTCTTCACCTTACAGTCCAGCAGTTATGCTCTCTTGTATTTACCCAGAGGAGTTGAAAACATATCTACACAAAAACCTGCAGTGGATGTTTGCAGCAGCTTTATTCATAACTGCCAAAATTTGAAAGTAGCCAAGGTGTCCTTCCGTAGGTGAACAGATAAGTGAATGGATTCATCCAGACAATGAATATCATTCAGCACCAAAAAGAAATGAGCTATCAGGCCATGAAAGACACGGAAGAACCTGGAATGCAGATCACCAAGTGAAAGAAGCTAATCTGGCTTCTTTACATAATAAAGCAAGAGATTTTGTGAAACTTTCTGACCTGTGTAAGACAATGTAGCTGAAAAATAATAAACAGCATTAAACAGAAATGACCCCGGGGCAAATTCCAGTCAGCCCGTGGGTGACTCAGACCTCCACTCAGCAGGACCAGCAGGGCAGGGAACCCCCTCCCCGAGGCCCAGGTGCAAACCTGGCCCTTATCCCCGAGCGCTCCCCTACACAGCAGTCCCATGAGAAGGGGCTCAAGGGCAAACCCCTGCAGGACCGGCCGCCAGTGCCTGTGGCTCGGTGGGGACCACGCGCCTGCCACGCCCACACCGAGCCCTCTGAGTTCTACTTCCACTGCCAAGCGTGATCCCACGGGCAAGGCCGCAGGGTCCTCAGACGTTCAGGCCCCGAACTCCCTGGAGCCGTGCCTGCCACAGATGCAGGAGTGGGGCTGGGGGAGCTCTGCTCCGACCCCTGTGCCCCCACCTTGGCCAGAGTCCCATGCTTCACCCCTCTGGCCCCAGGCGCTCTCTGAGCATCGCTCGTGCCCACTGCCACCATGGGGTCCCTGTAAGGGGGAGGCAGGAGGCTCAGGGTGTGAGGGAGCAGAGTCCGGAGAAGGGAGACAATACTGGGCTGCTAGCTTGGAAGAAGGAGGGGCACCAGCCCAGGAGCCCCGCGCCTCTGGAAGCTGGGCAACTGTGAGGACACAGATTCTCCCCTGGAGAACTGGCCCTCAGCCGAGGTTTCTGATCCCTGGCACTATAATAACATCACGTCGTTTAAGCCAGTCATGGTTGGTAACTTTTTTACAGCAACAATTGAAACCTAATTCATCGCGCACTTCCTTCCAAACTGTTTTCCAGCTTGCCACCCACTTGGTGGTGTGTGCTGATTGGTGCCGCAGATCCTACTCTGCAGCGGTGGAGCCACGATGATGGCCCCATTCGCTCCACGTTCGCTCCTCATTCGCTCCTCATTCGCTCAGAGGCCAGGAAAATTATTTCCTAATCCCCAGAGCAGCCTGCAGTCCGGAAACCCTGGAGATCAGACTTCTAGAGAACTCTGGTACAGGAGAGGAACACTGAATCCGAATGTGAGTGAGTGATTACCGTGTACAATAGCACAATGCACGCTTTTCCACCCAACGTCCGGGAATATACTCCCCCTTACAGTTTGTGGGGAGAGATGGACATGACACACGTTTCATCTTTTCTGTAATCGACCTCAGCCCACGTTTCCTTAGAAGAGGTAAACATGGGTTCAAGGAAGATTTGGGGAAGACGGTGGCAGAGGGGTGTCCCTGTTTATCTCCCAGAAACAGACACACTGGACTGGACAGCAAAACTGACCACCCACTGAAGATCCCCTCCTCGAACTGGGAGGGCCGAGCACTTGCATGACCCCCATTGACAGGCAGGTCAGGGTCCAGCTCCTGCAGCTGGAAGCATCCGTGAGGGCCGTGGGAAAGGGCACTGAGCCGCAGGCGGCCTCATGATGGAAGCCTACAGAGACCACCCCCGAGGAGCGCGGGAAGGCGGAGCGGGGCCGTGGAAACAGAGCCTTCCATTTACTGCTTCGCACAAGACAGCGGGCAGGCTCCAGGGCTCCACAGCTCGGGAGCACCCAAACCCCACACACCAGCAACCCCAACAAGGCCCCTGCAGCTCTCAAGCTCCCTCACCGAGGAGAAACTCTTGGGACCCGAACCCACGGCCAAGCAGCGCACCAGGGCACAGCGCTGGCAGAGTGGGGGGGGGGGCTTCAGGGGCGACCGGGGCCAAGGGCGGTGGCTGCAGTACCCGCGGTCCAGTGGCTGAGCCCGCCCCCCTCCCTCCAGCAGGCTCAGGAAGACCCTTTCCGCTGTCCTGTACTCTTCAAGAAGCCACAGCCAACAGTCCTGGGAAAACCTACCCGAGCACTGTCCAATCCCTGCCAACCACCAGAGGACTGAGGTCACGCCAGGACAACGCAGACCCTCACTCTGGCAAAGGCTTCCCTCCGCCCCCCACCAACGCCCCCGCGGACCCTCCCCCGCAGCGAGCCCTCCCCCATGCACCGACCCTCCCCTGCTCACGCCCTCCCCACCAGGGAACATCCCCTCCCAGGACCATCACTCCGAGGAGGGTATAGTCAGGCTCCACCTCGAGCTAGCCCTCCAGCTTTTGTGCAGGGGACTGACCCCCTGCCTGACTGGCCTCAGGACCTCTTCTCCCAAAGGACGCCCCCCCCAGCATCACCTCAGCGGGAGTTAGGATTTCAAGAACTTGGGGACACAAGCTCTCAGCCTGTCGAAGGTCCTGGGAACAGGTCAGGGTCCCCAGGGGTCACCACGGCCCTCGGGGCCCCCAGAAGCAGTGGGCCCAGCTGAGCCAGCTCTCCCGAGTCCCAGGATGGAAAGAAAGGAGCCTCCAGCCGTCCACATTTGTCTCTCCTCATTTGGCAAGAAATCAAGCAGGAACCTGAGTCCGCTCACGTTTCCAGGTCTACACAGGATGTGGTGAACTCCCGAAATGACCCCACAGGACTGCTGTCAGTGGGAACGTAGGGGCAGGCACTCGCGAGAGAGCAGGGCTCCCTGCAGGGAGGGTGGAGATGGGCGCAGGGGGGCAGCTTCCAGACTATGAGACTCACCAGACACATCAGCTCATCATAGCTGGGACCCTCCAGTCTGAACAAAAAAAAGTCTAATTCTGAGCCATCTGAGGAATTGAGAACAATGGTTTTTTTCCTCTACTAGGGTGCAGCAATGCTACCCCAGACCTACTGGCCTAAAATAACAGCGCTCTCTTTGCCTGCGTTTCAGGGCCAGGCGCAGCAGGCTGGCTGGTTATGAGGCAGCAGCGTCTGCAGGGGCTGAACTGCCCAGATGACCCCTCCAGCCAGGTGTGGGGCCCTCCCACCGTGCCTGGAAACCCAGGGGACACCCTGGGGGACACCCCGGGGGACACCCAGGGGCACACCCAGGGGGACGCCCAGCAGCGCCTGAGGCCTGTGGGCTGTTCCCTTCTCCGTTCCCAAATCATCCCTCCCTGGCTCTGCCCACTACAGTGGTGTCAGGCCCGACAAGGAGCGAACAGGAGCCTGTGGGTCCTTAAGGCTTATCCCCCAGGGGAGACCCATCACTTCCACTGCGGCCTACGGACTAAACGGGACTCAGCCATGTCTTGATGACCACAGCTGGATGCTTTATTTTGCTCAGCAATTACTGTTAACTTTCCCTGGAGTGCAGAGCTGCGATTATATTCTCAAAGCCTTCCCATCCTTTAGAGATACTCAGGGTAGATGAAGTGACGCTCTGCCAGGAATTGCCCTGATACCCCAGCGGGAGAGGGACGTGGGGTGAGGACAGACCAGATTCACCAAGCTGCGTCACTGTCAAAACTGGCTGGTGGGTATATCTTTGTCTACTTTTGCACGTGCTTCTAAATCTCCCTAATACAAAGAAAACCACAAAACAAATAGTGCAATGGTGACCCCAAGCCGGGCAGCCTCCCGCCTCCGCTGTGCGCAAGTCCTCACCAGAGAGAGGCTTCCTGACTCATCACAGCAAACACGTCAGCTTTATCTGCTGAAACTTTGGGCAGCAGGTAGATGGTGGTGAGCAGGGGCAGGAGGTGGGGACGGCGAGGCGCTGGTCCAAGGGGACGAAGCCGCAGTCGTGCGGGATGAGTCGGTCCCCAGACCTGCCGCAGGGCATGGTGACTATGGTTAACAGCACCGTATTGACCATCTGGTGACAGCTCAGGTCTCCCCGTGTCTCGTGTCTCGGTGGCGGCCGGGACTGCGTCTGGCTCCATCCGCGCTCCTCTGTCCCCTGGGGGTTCCGCAGAAAGACCAGGATGAGGGTGTGGGAGCCGGAGCACAGGAGTCGCCTCCAGGCCTGGGTCAGACTTCCTCCCCTCCTCCCCCTCCCTTCCCCTCCTCCTCCCCCTCCTCCTCCTCCCCCTC
>NC_058404.1:158280-185508 GCF_002201575.2 Neomonachus schauinslandi | reverse complement strand
TCCCCTCCCCCTCCCCCTCCTGCTGACGCCTCTGCCCGCCTCACCTCCAAACGCTCTTTGCGAGCAGAAGCCCACATACCCACATACCCCAAGGAGGGGCTGAGTCCCTGGGGGTCTTCCAGACCAGGCACCCTGTCCTCCTCACAGCGGCGCAGGACGCCCCCGGCTCCTGGCACGTGCAGTATCTCTGCTCACTCAGCCCAGGTGCCTGGGGGAGCTCTGGCCCGCGGCTGTGCCCCTCCAAAGTTCCTTCTCCTCCCTCCCTCGTCCAAATCTCTAGCCCATGAGCACATCCTGATGAGTGATCTATCCCTGCACCACGGGTCAATGGAGCCTTGGGACTGGTGTGCTCTCTGCCTCCAGCACCCTCCACGCGGAGCCTGGTGGCCTTGGGGGTGAATTAGGTAGGTCCAGCCCCCCGCTCTGCACCTCCCCAGCTCCGCTTGCTCATGCAGCTCCAGCCTCTCTGGGCTTCTCTCTGAACTGCAAAGAGGATGAGCGGGACCTTGGGACTGCCCCAGGACCTCCTCGGGACCCTAGCTCTTGCTTTTTCCTCTGCCTGGAAGGTGGTGCTCACAGACCTTACATTTCTCCATTCCACTGTGTGGGGTCTGCTTATGAGACACAGCCTCTCAGGACTGCTAGACCCATGCTCCGTGTATTCTCTTGCTCATCTGCTAACTGCCCACCGCCCTCCCCCTGGCTCCTAGGCGCTCCTTGGGCACAGATGCGCCTTGCCGGGCAGTTCACACTCACCGTCCGGTTCGAGGACAGTCCCTGGGGTCCATAGCCCGCCCTAGGCCTCTGCTGTTCCCCCAGGGCAACTTTCTACCAACTCCCCTCCTACAGGAGAGTTTTTCCTTTTTTTTTTAAATAGAGAAAATGTGTGCAAAGCCTCCCTAAGCCAAGGACAGATTGCCCTTCAGTGATTTTCACGTGTGGAGGTAATTAGTAAGTGCATCTGGGGCTCCGGGCAGCCTTCCCTGAGCCTCTGAGTCCATTGGTCAACAACATGAGAAACGGGAGGTGTGGGGCTGTGGACAGAAGCCGACTGAGTCAGACCAGTGCAACGGGGAGCTGAGAGGCAAACACCCCAAATGCCTGTGGATCCTTCACAGACACCCCCGACCCCAGACTCATGATCTGCCTGAGAGCATGCTGTCCCTCTTTCTTCTGTTGCCGGCAGGAGACACACTCTTTCCTGAACCCTTGCAATATTGGACCCCAAGGGAATCTCATCTGGGAATGTATTTAGTTTTCATGGACAGGTCAGGTATGCGTTTGCGCGCCAGACCCAGCTGCTGGAACAATCAAAACTCCTATGGAAAAGCCAAGCCCCAAACTCCTGCAGTTGTTTCAAGTTAACTTAAAAAAAAAATCACTGGTGTAAGTGCATGCTGTTTGCTTTAAATAAACGCTTGCTGCCTGTCCTAGAAAAAGGTGGCATAGCAGTGATGCTCAGGGTGGTGACCGCCTGGAGGGTGTGGCGAGCTGACCTCCAGCTGCACCTCCGCTAAGACTGGGATGTGCACAGCTGCAAAGGCAATTCTGTTCTCCTGACCTTGAGTGCAGGACCATCAGGAGTCCCTTCTGACTGAATAACCCCTCAAAGTGCTCACTGGCCTGAAAGAATGATTTGTGCAGGCTTAGTCTGCTGTGATACATTATTCGAAAATGTAATTTGCTGTGTAAACAGCAGACCAGCTTCCCTTGCTGGCCTGACCCCCCTCTGCGCTGACAGTCCTTCCATAACTGTCTTCCTGCCATGACACCTTATTATCCAAGGGCCGGAGAAAGATTTAAATGCTGGGGAAAGCCTGGCGGCTGCGTGAAAAATGAATTCAATCCTTTCGCCGGGGCACTTGCCTCTCAGGGACCCCCAGCTGACACCTGAGAAGCACCTGGCTTTGAAAAGGAACTGAGCGTTGACATTTGCCCACAACTGAATGATTTCAAAGCCTCCACTAGTCTGCGCTCTTCCACGTGCTAATCCTGCCTGAGTCTGTCTTGCTTGTTTGGATTACACTGTTTCTGGGGGGGCTCCCACTGCCTGCCCTCCCCATGCCTTCCTGCCCCCGCACGGGCTCTCTGCCTGCTCTGGCTAATTTCCTCCTTCCTCTCAGCCCGCAGGGAACTGCCCTGATCCTGGCCACAGGCCCGGCCAGTGAGAGGCCGCCCCCTTCTAGCCCTGCAGCAAGGGGGTGGCAGGGGGCCCTTCACTGCCGTGGGACGCTATGGCTCGTGGTTGTTTGCCGCCGAGCAGAACGCGGCCCATCCTGAACACAAAGCGGGCCATCCTAGTTGTGTGAGGAATGAGCCCCACCGGAGCTCCCCATGGCTCAGGCTTTCCGGTTACTGCTCATGGTGAGCAGGAGGAGCTTCGACAGGCCTGAGTCCGGAGGCCCTGGTTGAGGTGGGGTTGTTGGGAGCTTGGAGGACGCTGCAGTCATGGGGGCTGGGCTACCCTGCAGGCAGGGAAGGGCGGGGGAAGGGGCAGGTCACGGCGGCTGCTCACCCCGACCCGGGCTGGCCCTGCAGAGGCACTGGAAGGTGCACAGTGACTCTGTGTCAGACCCTCCCTGGAGCAGAGCAGAAGGCTGGCATCGGGGGTCTCTGCCTCGCGGCAGCCCATCAGCCATAAAACACTGGGCCGTCACCCAAAAAACAGGATAAGGCAGTCTGACTTGTAATTAAGATGAAGGAAGAAATGGGGCGCCTGGCTGGCTCGGTCAGTAGAGCATGCGACTCTTGATCTCAGGGTCGTGAGCCCAAGCCCCACGCTGGGTGTAGAGTTTACTTAAAAAAATAAAAATTTAATATTAAAAAAACCCATAAGATGAAGGAAGGAAGAGTAGGCAAGGATAGGGATAAATCTCATGGTGGGGGCTGCAAATTTGGCTGACGTTTCTGAAAGCATCTGCCAAAACTGACTTGTCATCCCTCCTTGCATCAGTGTCCAGAGGAAGCTGACGTTCCTCAGGGAACTTGCTCTTCCTGGCCGGGGAGTCGTCAGAAGGGGGTTTCTTGCGGGAAGCGTATGAAGGCCCCCGTGCAGAACAGGGTGTCTGGGGGCGAGCTCCCCACCTAGCAGTAGAAGCCTGTCCCCCCGCAGCACAGCTGAGCCTGGCCCACCGGGGGCCACATCTGGAAATACAGCCTGGGAGGTGGCAAGATACAGTCTGTGTTCTCTCCTTTACCTAAATCTGCGGCTTTCGCCTGGGTCGAAACTTGTGTGGGCCTCGATTTGCTTTCTCACGTATAGAATCATTACATCAGTGTCGACCATGTGCTGGACAACCAGGAGTGATGAGCCGTGCAGACAGACAGGAGCTCTGAGCTGTACACTCGCTGAACTTTATGATGTGAAGGACACAAACCCCAGCTCTAAGAAGCTCACCGCCTGGTGGGCGGTGGGAAGGAGGTCAAGACGGAGAAATGGCGGCCGAGCGAGATGGACCCCGCAGCGGAGATGTGCCCTCGTGGGATGGGTGCAGAGAAGGGAAGGCGCGGTTTGGTGAGCTGTTTGACCCCTGACTCTACAATCTCATGTGGCTCTGATGTCCAGTGACTATAGTTCTGAGTCCTCGTCCGGGCGTCTATGGGGCCAAGCCAGCCACAGCTTCCCGACAGGGGACCGGCTGTCCTCCCTGTCCACGCACTGGAGGGGCCCTGTGTCCTGGTGCAGGGGACACAGACATGTGGCAAGGGGATGTCCTCGCCCTCGAGCTGCATGACCTAACTGATGGGGCAGAGGCTGTGATATTTCATGTGTACGCAGGACATCCACTCACTGTGTGTTCTCGCCGTCCTGGTTTCGACCCTGGCATTGTGGCACGCCGTCCCTTCGCCCACGGGCGACACGCCGTCCCTTCGCCCGCGGGCGACGGCACGTATATGGAGGATCCCAAGTGCTCCGTTTGAGTTGTGCATGAGGGAAGTGGAGAGCTGGTGCCACGGTGGGAATGTGGGAAGGTTCTGGAACCTAAGCAAGTGTGCTCAGGGGGTCTGCCCTTCCAGAAGGTGTCCCCACAGGCGGCAGCCGAAAGTGGCTGAGGCAGGATTCTCAAACCAGGAGGCAGTTCTGCCAGTTTGTCTGGGATGAGGAGCAGAGTACACACGTGATCGGATCTTCTTCTAATGCCTGCAAATGAGAGCTTGGTGCTGAAGACCTGTTCAGGGCCGTTCCCTTCGTGCGGCACGGTCCTTTCCGGCCCTCTACCTCTGTACAACATGGCTTTGATGAAGAGGAAAGAAACAGATGAGCCAGAAAAAGAAGCCAAATCTTAGTAGGAATTCAACACTTTGGAAGGATTTTCCGGCTTCCCACTCGTTGCCTGCTTGGATTTCATACCAGTCGTTTCAAGAAGAAAAGATAGGGCAAGGAGAAGGGACGATTATGTAGCTTCCATTTCTGGTAATTATTGAATATAAACCTTAGGTATTGCTCTTCTCTCTCTCTCCCTCGTCCATGTGTGTGTCTGTGTTTAGCCCACTGGACCAATTTAGAAAATAGAATACATTTTTGGGCACCTGGGTGGCTCAGGTGGTTGAGTGTCTGCCTTCGGGTCAGGTCATGATCCCAGGGATCAAGTCCCACATCAGGCTCCCTGCTCAGCGGGGAGCCTGCTTTTCCCTCTCCCTCTGCCTCTCCCCCTGCTTGTGCTCACTCACTCTCTTTCTGTCAAATAAATAAATAAAATCTTAAAAAAAAGAAAGAGAATACATTTCTGAAATTTTAAAAATTAAACCTTTTAATTTGAAGTTTAATTTGTTCTGAGTGGTTTATTAGAGGCTAAATAATATGCTCACGATTATTTTTTTTTTAAGATTTTATTTATTTGTCAGAGAGACAGAGAGACACAGCAAGAGAGGGAACACAAGTAGGGTGAGGGGCACAGAGAGAAGCAGGCTCCCCACTGAGCAGGGAACCCAATGTGGGACTCAATCCCAGGACCCTGAGATCATGACCTAAGCTGAAGGCAGATGCTTAACAAACTGAGCCACCCAGGCGCCCCTTAGGCTCACAATTCTTACGTAAGATCCACAACTGGTGAATCAGAGCATTTTTATAACGTGCCAGGAAGTTTATAATGTGCAGCCCAGGGTACAGCAGAGCGTCCGACAGGCCCCTGTTCTCGAGGTGCATGTGGTTCCCACGAAGACACGACACTTGTCCAGGCAGTGGACACAGTAAACTATTCACTCCAGAGCCCTGTTTCCATGACAGCACAGGAAGTGTTTCTTGACCCTCGAGCATCTTTATTTTTTCAGTGATACTGTTTAGAAGTTTCTCAAATTCAAGATCCTCATATAAGTCAATATATTTAACTTCTTTTCCTTTCCACAAAGCCAAGAAAATGACCAAAAAATGAGGGAAATTTTTTCTGATGGTAGAAATGTTAAAGGAGAACTGGACACTTGTCAGGAAAGTAGAGGAATTTTTGAGCCATACAGTGAGGACAAGCTGGGTTGCAAGTGCATCGCTGCCCCTGGAATCCTGCCCAGGATGGGTTTGAGGACAAGGGACACGGAGTCTGGAGGGACAGTGGCGATGAGAACAACCCACACTACTGAGAGTTCATATGGAAATAGTTGTTTTCTATACGATTATAAAACCTAATCGAATGTGAATAATACACATTCTTCTGAAAGAAAAATTTCATAATAGGGGCACCTGGGTGGCTTAGTCGTTAAGAGTCTGCCTTCGGCTCAGGTCATGATCCCAGGGTCCTGGGATTGAGCCCCACACCGGGCTCCCTTCTCGGCAGGAAGCCTGCTTCTCCGTCTCTCACTCCCCCAGCTTGTGTTCCCTCTCTCGCTCTCTCTCTGTCAAATAAATAAATAAAATCTTAAAAAAAAGAAAAATTTCGGGGCGCCTGGGTGGCTCAGTCGTTAAGCGTCTGCCTTCGGCTCAGGTCACGATCCCAGGGTCCTGGGATCGAGCCCCGCATCGGGCTCCCTGCTTGGCGGGAAGCCTGCTTCTCCCTCTCTCACTCCCCCAGCTTGTGTTCCCTCTCTCGCTGTGTCTCTGTCAAATAAATAAATAAAATCTTAAAAAAAAGAAAAATTTCGTAATATTAAAAGAATTTGCATAATAATTTGACACAAAAATGCAACAAACCTGGGAGGTAGGGGGAGATCAAGGACACATTAAAAAATCAAAAACAAAACAAATAAACCCCAGAGAATTCAATGCTGAATATATAACCAAATACATCAAAACGGAAGCAAATGCCCCAAACTCCTGACAGATGCCACAGCTCACTTCCAACATTCTGTGCTTCGGATTCTAAACAGGGCCTGACTCAGACTGGGTGGATTTCTTCAAACAGGACAGACCAAGTCTTCCCGTCCTTCGGCAGGACGGTCACACAAGGTGTCTGTGAGCTCACAGACTCAACGGGCAGCGCACTCGAGGGTCCCAGCATTTCAGCAGGTGTCCGGAATGCAGGAGGGTTCCTTCGAGCCCCTGGGAGGACCGCCTGCCGCCCGTGTTTGTGATGGCCTCGTGTGTGAGGACAAAGGCGTGCAGGGGCCCGGAGCAAGGAGCTGGTGTCTGCTTGGCCAGAGTCTCACCAGATTCCCTCAAGACACTAATGTTTCTTTGGCACCAGCAGTGTTCCCGGCAGGAGTCGGTCGCCTGAGGGAAAGCACAGATTTTGGAGAGAGGGGGTTCAGTTTTGTTTCCGACACACTTAAGAGCCAAATCATCCTGAGTCGGTCACTCAGCAGGTGTGTGTCGTGTTCTGCAGACTCGGACAAGGACACACTCAGGGCGGGCTGGGGATTAAATCCGTCCCTATGTTTCCGTGACTAGGACAGAATCTGGCATCAGCCAATCACCGAAGGCCCAAGTGGAGCAGAAAGGCAGGGGATGGGTGAATTTGTCGTGCGTGAGCTAGACGTCCACCGTGTGCCTCAGACACGGGCTCCCCAGTTTGCGGGTCCCTGGAACTGGGCCCAGAGGCTTTGCTGGGCCCGCGGCCTGCGGATGGCGGAGCCACGCGGGCCGTCCGTCGGGAGGAATCCTCCTGCTTATCCACGCAGATCCACTTGGTTCTGATTCTCTGCAGAAGCCTGGCAACGAGCCGGCTCCCGCGGGCGTCGGGGGGGGTCACTGCCCAGCACCCCCCGGGCCGTCCCTCCCCCACCCACTCATGCGCCCTGGACGTGCAGGCTGAGGGCGTGCGCCTCCTTCCCTCCAGTGAGCGGCTTCAGGGGGCCCTTGGTTGCTCCTCAGAAGGTCCCACCGCGGAGCCCAGCTCCGTGCTCCCCCTGCGCCGGCCGCTTTTCTCTCCTGTGTTCCTCGCGCCCCTCACCGTGCGGCGCGGGATCCCGGGGCACGCATCCTGCACGCAGCCCTGTGCGCCCCGGCTGAGGTCAGGAGAGGGATTACGGACGAGGTGTGCAGGGTGTCGGGGGTTCTCAGTGCTGAGGAGCCAAGCAAAGCAGCGAGGAGGGTGTCCTGCGTTGGGAAGGGGCAGGTGCTCCTAGGGGTGTGGGTGCGGACCGGGCATCGCGGGGAGACGAGTTCTGAGTTCTGCAGGCAGAGGGGAGGCGTGCGAAGGTGTGCGGAGTGCATTGTCTGTGCCTGGAGACCGCTAGCGGGGGGCGGGGCGCGCGCAGGGGAGATCCCACAGGTGGTCGGGGTGGCGTCTTGGAGGGCCAGTGTGGCTCCCGGGGCCTGAGGCTTTGATTCTGACACTGAAGCCACTGGAGGGTTTTGAGTCAAGGGTAGACACAAGGGGACCCAGTTTTCAAAGAGCCACTCTCTGCGGGCAGTGCTGGGTCACAGGCTAGATAAGGCCGGAGGCTGAGCTCAGGAACCAGGTGAGAGCAGGTGGTGCCCTGGCTGGGCCTGGGCCTCCGGGGTCTGCGTGAGCCTGCAGGATTTGTTCACAGGTTGAAGATGAGTCTTCGCAGGAAGAAAGAAACCCTGTCACAGCCTGGGGCCCCCATTTACGGGATAGGGAGGCTGTGGGAATCACAGATCCAACCAAGGTCAGGAAGACAAGGGGGACGCACCGGGAACCCCGAGGAGAGCCAGCTGCTGAAGGACAAAGACAAGGAAGGCAATGTTCCGAAGACCAGGGAAATGAGGGGTTTCACCACACGATGGACAGACGGCCAGGGTCAAATGCTGGCTGTGCCCTGCTGTAAAGGAGGATGACGAGCTGCCCACGGGATTCCTTGCCGTGGGATGTGGAGGTCCCCAGTGGCTGGGACCCTGTCTGTGGGATGGGCAGCTGACTCCAGCAGATTCAGAAGGGACTGAGGGAGATGCCAAGTACAGACAGCCCCTCTGTGGGAACAGTCGCTGGCGGGGTGTGAGGGACCTACGGAGGGCATGCGGTGTTCTCCTGGGTGATGTGACCCACGCATGTGCGGACAGCAATGACCTGATCAAGAGAGAACAGTAAAGCATCTGGTGAACAGCGCTGCTGTGTCTGGAGGCCTCTGGGGTGGTGACAAGGGACGGGATCAGAACCCGACCCCGCAAGAGGAGGGGAGCCGGGCCCACAGGGAGGAGGCTGTGGGCGCCCAGGGAGTCCTGCTCCGATTGCCTCCACCGGGTCAAGATTGTCACCTAGGAGATGAAGCGAGAGAAAGGACCAGCAGAACGTTGTAGGGTCACCACCAATGGCCGCTGGGAGCAGGGGGGACCGTCTGTGAGGGGACATGGGTTTTCAGGGAGCATGCGGGGGGGGGACTGAAATCAGGCCGGGGCTTGGCCAGGTGAACCAGGTGGACGGGGATGGGACATTACAGAGAAGGGCAAGCCCGCTTGAAGACCTCAGCTTCTGAGCAGAGCAGGAGAGGAAGAGCCCCTGGAGAGTGGGGGTGGGGGGGAGGTCCCAGGCGCTGGATAAAGGATGGAGAGGCCAGGCTTTGGCAGGTGGTTTGAAGGAGCCCTGGGGAGGGTGACGCCGGAGGGTGATGTGGTCTCTGGGATCAGACAGAGCTCTCACTACTGGTTCTCACTCTCACACCCTGCAGGGCCTCAGGAATGAACACAAACACAAGCACAACCCTTTCCCTCAGAAGTTTGAAAGTGTGTACAATAGTGTCTTTTCTCCTCCCTAAGCAGTGCTGGTAAGAAGTCCTGATGCTCCACAGCGACCAGGGAAGGGAGCCTAGACATCAGTGGGCACGAGGCTTCCCCCGCCGGAAGGAAGTGGGTTCAGAACCCAAGTCATGATGGGCAAACAGCGGGGTCTGAGTTTCTGTGCCCCAAAACCCCTGGGTTGGCCGCTGGTCATTGAATGATCACATGCACGGCACTCCCTAGGGTCGCTCGCCTCTCGTGCTGCGTCCAGCCCTCTGGTCATGGCAAATCTCCATGAGATGCACAGAAAGCAGAATGAGATCCCGTGGAGTCGGGAATACTGCTGAGTTTGAGGAGTGCTGGGGAGGAAGGTCACTAGGCAGCCTTGGAAATCTTGCATGTAAGTCATGACAATTAACTGCGCGTAAATCATGACAATTAACTGCGCTAAATTCCCTTTGTAACAGATGTAACATATACATAATTCAATGCAGAGGTCAGACACTTTGTATTTTTTTTTTAATTTTATTTACTTATTTGGGAACACAAGCAGGGGCAGAGGGAGAGGGAGAAGCAGGCTTCCCACGGAGCAGAGAGCCCGACGTGGGGCTGGATCCCAGGATCCCCAGATCATGACCTGAGCCGAAGGCAGATGCTTAACGACTGAGCCACCCAGGTGCCCCCAGACACTCCATATTTTACAGGACAATAGTGAAGATGAAATGTAAAGCAAAGACTTTAATTCATTTACTCAAGTCTTGGGGCACAGCCATTGTGTGTGTGTGTGTGTGTGTGTGTGTGTGAAAATTCTTTGGGTCCTGTTTGCAGAGCACCAGTTAGCCCTGTGAGGGGTAAATTACCCAAAAAGACTCAAGAGTTCTTCAAGATTCCTAGAGTGCTTGGGGCGCCTGGTGTTCCCTCTCTCGCTGTCAAATAAATAAATAAAATATTTTTTAAAAAAAGATTCCTAGAGTGCTTGTTTTCAAGTAACTCTGCATGTGAAAAAAAGAGCTATAGCTTGTCTTTTTCACAATCTGACTTTATTGGACTAGTCTTTCAGAATGCATTAATTGCATTTTTTTTTTAGGGAAGATGCATAAGATGGCCTTTTCCAGTAAGTTCAGCCCAGAGTTGTAAAAAAGGGTGCTTTCTGAGTAATAATTTTGAGTATATCCTCTTTCCAACCTTGTATTTGCTCTGTGGCAGATGCCCTGTGATCATTGACCTTATTAGCTCATACAATTGATACTGCTCAGTGCCTGGTCTCCTTATCTGGTTATGTTTCCAGGTGATATTTTCACGAACACAATCTACCTTCTTCTGTTCGGCACCCACTCCAGGAACTGCTCCCCAGAGCCCTTCTCTGACCCTGACTCACCACGTGCCACTCTTGGTCTCCACACACTGCCTCCAGTCCCCTCGGGCTCCTTTCTGGGGTCCTGTGCCCCACTCCCAGCCACTCCAGGTGCCCCACCCCTCTTCTGCCCCCCCCTTGAGAGAAGGGTGTGGAGATTTCCCATACACACCCTGCCCTGCACATGCATAGCCCCCACCTTTTATCAACCAGATGGTTCCTCTGTGGAATCTACAAACCTACAGGGACACATCATTATCACCCAGAGTTCACGGTTTAACTTAGGGTTCACTGTTGCTGGTGTACATGTACAAAATATACATTTTTAATTTTATTAAAATCCATGTTATCAATTTTTTTTCTTGCATGGATTGGCTTATGCTGTTGTAAATAAAAATGTCACCAAACCCAGGGTCATGTAGATTTTCTTGAATGGTTTCTTCCAGAATTTTTACGGTTTGCATTGTAAATTTAAGTCTATTAAATTTGAATGCATTTTTTGTGTAATTTGTAAAGTTGGTGTCCATGGTCATTTTTTCCCACATGGGTCTCACTTCGTTCCAGTTCTCTCTGTGTCTAGTCCTTTGCCAAGATCACTCCCTTCATTGCTGTAATTTACTATATTTCATTTGCTGTATTTATGTAAGTATTGCAGTGTGGGTGTGTGAGTTCTCTAGCTTTATTCCTCAGTCTTATGTTGTGTATTCTAGGTCTAGCAACTAGCTTTGCTTGCATGTTGGTTGGGATTGATTAAGCTGAATCTGTGCATCAAATTAGGAAGAATTGTCATTTTAAGAATATTGACATAAGATAATTGACATAATAATGCATAAGAATATGCATTCTGAAAGACTAGTCCAATAAAGTCAGATTGTGAAAATATTGAGTCTGTGGATCATGAAAAACTAACATCTCTGCATTAATTTAGATTTTGTTTGCGATCTTTCAGCAGGCTTATTGTGTTACTGAATGCAGATTTTTACATATGTTGTTAGGTTCATACCTAATTTGGGGGATGTTAAATGGCTATTAAAAATGACATTTTTAAATGTTCAAATTCCAATCGTTTATTATTAGTGCGTAGGAAAGCAGTTGACCTTTGTAAATTGACTTTATACTTTGATTCTTGGTATCTCCTTGCATTCCAGTCAAAGCACCGGGTGGTGGGTGCATTTGGTCAGCTTTCAAACTGAGGGCTGAAGTTCCGTCGCACACAGAGACCAGGAGGGGGCGCCAGGCAACACTACTCGAGGAGCTCGGCGCTCCTGCGCTGCCCCCCGCGGCCAGCAGGCGGCGCGCGAACGCGCACTTTCCGGTCCGAGAGGGGCGCGTGCGCCTTCCGCGGCGGCCGCTGGGCCGTGGAGCGCCACCACCCCGGATGTGCTCCGGGACGGCTGTGCGCTGGGGAGGGGGCTGTGCCGAGTCTCCTGGAGACGCTTCTCAGGCGGGGAGCGCAGAGGCTCGCTCCGGGGCGTCCCCGCGTGGGTCGTCCCCGCGTGGGTCGTCCCCGCGTGGGTCACTGCGCTCCCAGGTGCCGCTTTAGGGGTACTCATTTCTCCCCGCCCACCAATCAGGGGGCTGGACGTGGGACTCCCTGTGCGGGCGGGGTCGAGGACCCGGGGGGCGCGCACAGGGTTCGGGGGTGCGAGCGGCGTCGAAGCGCGGGCGGGGTCGGGACCGGTGTGTGGGCAGAAAGATCCTCGAGGGGACTGGGAGGAGGGCCTGTGGCCGGGAGGGCTGGGGGTCCCGACCGGGGGCGGGGCGCTGGCAGGGGTCGGGGGCGCGGGGGGGGGGGGGGCGCGGCCGGGGGGATCCGGCGGGGACTGGGAGGAGGGCCTGTGGCCGGGAGGGCTGGGGGTGCGGGACCCCACAGCAGCGGGAGGCCAGGGCTCCTCTGCCCCTGCGGGTGAGGACAGCCGCTGTCGGAGTCGGCTAGAGGTCAGGAATGTAACCTTTATTCAATGAAGGTGGAATTTCCGGGGCAGTCCTAGGAGGTTCGGATGGACCCCAGCCTCCCCTGGACGCAGCTTTGCCTAAACAATGCATTCCTTGCTAATGAATTCCTTTTCTCTTTAATCCCCTGTCTCTGCCTTAAAAAACCTTCCTCTTGTTTCGCTGGGAGGAGCTGCTCGCTCCTTGCTGGATGGGATGCTGCCCCAATCCACAAACCGTTCAATAAAGCCAGTTAGATCTTCCAATTTACTGAATTGAAGGCTGTTTCAACATATGAAAGGGAAATGGGGCTTCTGTGTTTGTGTTTCTACTGGCTTATAATTAATTTCCTTACAACTCTAAAGTAGCTGAAAAAACATGTACTAACACACTAACACTAACTAAAATTCCAAAATTTTATTTGTACCCGAAACAGAAGTATTTCCAAAATCTATTTCTTTTTCAAATTCAGAAAGTGTACTCTGAAGTCTTGTTAAAGTTCTAGGTACCTCTAACCTGCTTTCAAAAGTCACGTCCTCTCATTTGTTTTAAGCAAGGGGACAGACCTAATAGCATAGAACTTCATATATTACCAGAATTTTTCCTTTGGAGAGTGGTAACTATTTCCTCTTTGTTCAAAATAACACACCACACTGGTAATTTGCATTCTAAAAAACCACCAAAATGGTTTTGATTTCAGCAGTGTGTACTTCCCCTTTTGAGATTATGTATATTAGTACTTGGTGAATGTTAATTTGTGTGGAAATTGTTCCGGTAGTGATGTGGAGAACAAGGCAGGAGGAAACGCGGATAAAATTACATTTCCTTACAGCCTGCAGCCCACTGAGCAGCCCTTGAGGCAGGCAGCACAGAACCTTCCTCGAGGAAGCTCCCCACTGTCTTAACGTTACTGCCTCGTTGCGGGGAGAGACATCCTTAGCTTGACAATAGCCAGGCCTCCAGGATCCTGCGAGTGCTCTTTCGCAGATCAAAGGCCTTTTGGAAACCTCCCTGGTCTTTTCCTCCCCCAGCTCCATAACCAGTCGCTCCTCACAAGGCCTGGGGGGGCAGCAGCTCCTCCTGCCCACGGGTCCTGCCCTGTGCTTTCGTGAAACTGATGTGGTTTTGGACTGTTGGGGTCCCAAGCCCACAACCGCCAAGAAAATTCTTGAGACATCTTTGGTGCAAAAAGGTGGTTTTATTAAAGGACGGGGACAGGACCCGTGGGCAGAAGGAGCTGCTGCCCCCCCAGGGGTTTGTGAGGAGTGATTGATTACTTAGGAGTTGGGGAGGTAAGGACAGAGGGAGGTTGTCCAAAAGGACTTTGATATGCTAAAGAGGACCCACGAGATCCTGGAGGCCTGGCTATTGTCAAACTGAGGTTGTTTTTCCCTCTAGCAGGACTAACATGTAGACAGTGGGGAGCTTCCTTGGAAGAACGTTACACTCTGCCTATTTCTAAGTATTTGTCAATGGGTTGCGGGTTATAAGGACATTTAAATTTTATTTACAGTCCCTTCTGCCTCTGTTTCCCACGTCACTCTGGAGGGGAGGGTGATGTTAGGGCTCAGGAAATCGAGCTGTGGGTCTCTGGAAGTTAGGCTCTTGATAAGAACGCCCTCTTATAAATCAGTAAGACATTGGTAAACTGATGGAGACTCCTGTCCTGCAGGACTGTGATCTCTGTCCATTAACTCTTTGGGTTTTTTTTATCCTTCTCTTCGCTTTAAGGCAGGCAGGATCACCTGAGGAATGTCACACATCCCACCTGTGGGGTGTCAGCTTCTGCTTTGTCCTCAGTTTGCCTTCTTTATCAAAACCACCTTTTTGGCACTGAAAACATCTCAAGAATTCCTTCTTGACCCTTCGCTCCCAGGCCCCACATCAAATCACATCAATTACAGTAATGCAGGACATGAAACTCCACCATAGTCCGAAACTGTCTTAACGATTTACAAGAAAAACACAGTAATAGCCAGACCTCCAAGAACCTATAGACTCAATTTCCTGGAGCCCTAACATCACCTTCACCTCCATAGGATAGAAAACCCTATATAATCGGTCACTCCTCCAAAGCCCAAGGCAGTTTTGCCCACGGGTCCTGTCCCCGTGCTTTAATAAAACCACCTTTCTGCACCATAAAACATCTCAAGAATTCTTTCTTGACTGTTGAGCTCGACGATCCCACATCAAACCTCTTTATTAATATGTGCTAATTTACACTTAGAAAAAATAATGGAGTTTGGGCGATAAAATGGAATTGCAGATCATAATTTGGGCTACAGACGCGAAGCAGTGATGAGTAACATGATTAACATGCATTGTTTGATGCTCTAAAGCACTAGTTTTCATAGACAATGTGACATGACACAAAATTTTAGACTCTTCAAAAATTCTGACAAATGATTGTGAGAATGGTGTTGATGTATTACACTGGATCGGATATATGATGTATAAATGTAAGGCAACACCTAACATCAGGTAGGTAATGCTCAGTAAGTCCCAGCTGCTTTGAACATATTAAGAAAGTAGCTTCTTTTCCTTGAGAAAATGAAAAAGTCAGCTATTCCTGGAGTAATCATAAAAATATTAGCTCCTGGGTCCTGGGGTCGAGTCCCGCATCGGACTCTCTGCTCGGCGGGGAGTCTGCTTCTCCCTCTGACCCTCCCTCTTCTCATGCTCTCTCTGTCTCATTCTTTCTCTCTCAAGTAAATAAATAAAATTTTAAAAAATATATTAGCTTCTGGAAGTTCAGTATTTATGTGCAATCTATTAAGTATAAGCTAATGTGCAGGACAATCTGTGCCGGTAACACGTATGAACCACGTTCAGATCCTACAGGTGGGTCACGATGCATTTCCCTCTTGATGTACTTTTTTCTAGCTATATGTCTCTTAATTTTATAAATGTTTTCTCAAGGTGAAAAATACTTTGGCATTAAATTGTAATAAAGATCACAGTTGGGTGCCTGGCTGGCTCCCTCAGTAAAGCATGCAGCTTTTTTTTTTTTTTTTTTTAATTTTGTTTTTTAAGTCATCTCTACACCCAGCCTGGGGCTTGAACTCACACTCTACCGACTGAGCCAGCCAGGTGCCCCAAGCATACAACTCTTTTATCTTGGGGTGTGTGTTTGAGCCCCACGTGGTGTGTAGAGAGTACTTAAAATAAAATTTAAAAAATATAAAGATCTGGGGTGCCTGGGTGGCTCAGTCCATTAAATGTCTGCCTTTGGCTCAGGTCACAATCCCAGGGTCCTGGGATCCAGTGTGATGTGGGGCTCCCTGCTCGGTGGGAAGCCTACTTCTCCCTCTCCTTCTGCTCCTGCCCCCTGGTTGGGCTCGCTCTCTCCCTCTCAAATAAATAAATAATCTTAAAAAAATAAATAATAAAGATCACATTCAAGATTCCTGATGTTTTTACAAGAATGTTCTACCTTAGTCAATGTAAAATGTATGTATATTTAATTCACTTATACTAACCCTGAGATTCAGAAAATAACCAACCCTAATAAATTGCATAAACATTCAAATTCTCATTTATTGAAACACAACATATTATTTCCACTTTATTGTTAGTTCTAATCGACTCAGAGCAACTTGGATGTTTATGCTCAACCCTTCCAGTTGCTGCTGTCCTCTCCAGCAGCTGAAAGAGAAAATGGACATAACTTTGCAAATAATATCTGTATTCAAATACATGAGTGCTTCTTGAACTAGCTCCTATACCTGTCTTTTATTCATTCAACCAAGCAAAAAACACTCACTGAAAATATCTTTTGTACTAGTTGCTGCATTTGTTCCTGGGAATGTGGAATAAGACATTTATAAAACAAAAACAGAAATGCAAAAAACACATATACCCTCCTTTCAAAGACTTCAAAGATTAGTGGGGACACACAAAAAATTACGGTACCTATCATAATTTCTACAATAAACATATATCTGCAGTTCTATGGGAAAATACAAGAGGCAGTGGGCAACTTTATAACAATAACTGATTGAGGGGTGCGTGGATGGATCAGTCGGTTAAGCTAAGTGTCTGCTTTCTGCTCAGGTTATGATGCCAGGACCCTGAGACCAAGCCCTTGTCGGGCTCCCTGCTCAGTGGGGAGTCTGCTTCTCCCTCTGCCTCTGCCTGCTACCACCCCCCCTTCGTGCTCTCCCTCTCCCCTCTCTCAAATAAATAAATAAAATTTAAAAAAAGAAAGAAAGGGTGCCTGGGTGGCTCAGATGGTTAAGCGTCTGCCTTCGGCTCAGGTCATGATCCCAGGGTCCTGGGATCGAGTCCCGCATCGGGCTCCCTGCTCCTTGGGAGCCTGCTTCTCCCTCTGCCTCTCTCTCTCTCTCTCTCTCTCTGTCTCTCATGAATAAATAAATAAAATCTTTAAAAAAAAAAAAAAAGAAAGAAAATAACTGATTGATAACCCAGGTTATTAATGCCTAGGAAGATGATATGCAATCATGTGCTCTGCACTAAATTGGGACGATATTGCTGTTATTAAAAGATGGTCTTTTGGGGGCGCCTGGGTGGCTCAGATGGTTAAGCGTCTGCCTTCAGCTCAGGTCCTGATCCTGGGATCGAGTCCCGCATCGCGTCGGGATCCCTGCTCAGCGGGAAGTCTGCTTCTCCCTCTCCCACTCCCCCTGCTTGTGTTCCTACTCTCGCTGTCTCTCTCTCTCTGTCAAATAAATAAATGGAGTCTTTAAAAACAAAACAAAACAAAAAGATCTCTTTTCCTTTTCTTAAAAATTGGAGTATAGAGGCACCTGGGTGGCTCAGCCATTAAGCGTCTGCCTTCAGCTCAGGTCATGGTCCCAGGGTCCTGGAATCGAGCCCCGCTTCAGGCTCCCTGCTCAGTGGGAAGCCTGCTTCTCCCTCTCTCTCTGCTCCCCCTGCTTGTGCTCTCTCTCCCTTTCTCTTTTTCTGTGTCAAATAAATAAAATCTTTTTTCAAAAGGGGGGGGTGAGTATTTGATATGTGCATTATATCTCATTTTAACAAAATAAGAGAAAAGCCAAGTATTTTATCAATGCTGCCCTGCAGAAGGCTCCTCAAACGACCTATGTACACACTGAGGCGCTAGGTCTGCTGCCGTACTACCCAGCTGGTAGGAGGGCTCCTGAAATACTGGAAGTCCCCGTCCAGAGGCACCCCACCCCCAGTGCTGGCAGGGAAGACCCAGGAAGGATGCCTTTGGCTTGCCCATGACTCCAGAAAAATTTACCTGTTCCCTTGAGGGCCCAGCCCCCTCTTCTGTTGAACTGGAATACCCAGAGACTACCCTTAGCCAAAAAGAGTCACCAAACATGTATCTAAGCCAACTGGGGGGCTCAGAAAGGGCTGGAGAAAACTTTAGTGCCTGCCCGAGTGTCTTTAAAACTTTCTGGTTGTGCTCAGAGCCCAGGAGTCATCACTGCCAAAAGCTGAGGCACAAAACTGAGGGGACCCTGAGCCAGTCTGAGCTTTTGGAAGATCTGAGTCCCCTTGTTGTCCCAGGAAAAGCTGCTGCTGCACCGGAAGACACAAAATGGCAGCGTGCCGGCCCAGCCACCTCCTAATTTTCTAAGTCCTCCGGGAGATCCAGGAAAAGTGTCTGCTGGTCCTTGTCGCCCCACCCCCTGCTGCATCAGGAGCTGGGGGATATCTCCTTCCAGCACTCCTGGGCCTTGAGCTCAATACGCAAAGAGAGATGTCTGGGCCCCAGGAGTCTGAGTGGAATAGATGGCGGAAGGGAAGGAAAAATAAGACGAAACAGGGAGGGAGAGAAACCGTAAGAGACTCTTAACTCTAGGAAACTGAGGGCTGCTGGAGGGGAGGGGGTGGGGGATGGGGTAACTGGGGGATGGGCATTAAGGAGGGCATGTGATGTGATGAGCACTGGGGGTTAATATGCAACTGATGAATCACTGAACTCTACCTCTGAAACTAATAATACACTCTATGTTAATTAAACTGAATTTAAATTAAAAAAAAAAAAAAAGAAGGGCAGCCAGATGCTGACTCCAGACTTAACCTACGCCCTAAGTGCAGCTTCTGGTGCCGTCTGTGGATCTGGCTCCTGCCTTTCTTGCCAGGTGCCACGCCCCTGCATTCAGCTGGCCAAGCCCCTGAAACCTGTTGGTTGTCACCTGATGGGCAGTCTGGGACCAGGGTTGGAGCCTCTACCCATCCTTTAGACCTCTCCTCTAGGGTTTGTGTACTTCCGAGCTCACGCATGCCCTCCTCCTGTTTGGGTTTCTCTTCCAACCAGCTGGTCATTTTTGCCTATGGGACAGTTTTCTTGTGTCAACCTAGGAGCCTGAATAGAAAATACCCCATGAGCCCAGACATTAGTAACTTGTCTGGTTCTTCGAGAAGTCTATTCACTGACTCTCCCATCTCCTTAGGTTTATAATTATTATCAGTAGGAGTATTAGTAGTGTGGAAACTGAGTAAAGGCAAAATCTTTGCCCTAAGATACATTTCTTTCAATAATCAGGAAGGAGCTTTGAATGCTTATTCAGAGTTGGCTATTTGCTGAATTCACAATTTCAATAAGCCAGGTCATATGATTTCCCCAGTGAATCAAATACAAAAATCATCAAGCCAGAGGGGCGCCTGGGTGGCTCAGTGGGTTAAGCCTCTGACTCTTGATTTGGGCTCAGGTCATGATCTCAGGGTCGTGAGTTTAAGCTGGGTGGTAGGCGGTGTCAGGCTCCTTAAGATTCTGCCCTTCTCCCTCTTCCCCCCCACCCCGCCCACTGGCAAGCACCGAGAGCATGCATACTCTCTCGGAAAAAAAAAAAAAATCTAATACATGCACCTTGTACAACAAACCTGGGCGGAAGCAACAGTCACTCAAATGCTGTACAACTGATGTAAATTAAAGAAGTCTTAGTTGTGAGGGGACACGGGAATTCTTAACCCAATGAAAATCAAATACAGAATACTGCTTGGCTCAACTTTCTAAAACTGCGGAGGTTTTCCTTCTGAATTCAGCTCTGTTCTGAACACAGGACACATGATGTCAAAATGAACACATCAATAAAAGACTTGAAAAACGTGTTGAGTGGGTTGGGGTAGAAGTTGGGTGGAGACGATCTGAAATACTGTTGTTAAGGATGAAAAAGTTGGCTCTGGAAACAATGATGCAAGTCAGGGTCCTAACTGCAGACCGTGTGCTGAATCTTGCCTTCTGCATGTTTTTAAGCCTGCAAGTTAAACGGTGTCTTACATTTTTCAATTTTGAAAAATATCAAAAGAAGCCCCCCCTTCTTTTTTTTAAGATTTTCATTTATTTATTTGAGAGAGAGAGACAGAGACACAGAGAGAGCACAAGCAGGGGGAGGGGCAGGGCAGAGGGAGAAGCAGGCTCTCTGCTGAGCAGGGAGCCCGATGCAGGGCTCGATCCCAGGACCCTGGGATCATGACCTGAACTGAAGGAAGACGCTTAACGACTGAGCCACCCAGGCGCTCCAAAACCCATTTTTGATGTATAAAAATTATATCTGAAATTCAGATGTTCTTGTGCACTGGAATTTAACCACACTCATTTGTTTGTGTATGGTTGATGACTGTTTTTGTACAACTATGGAAAAAATGAGTACATGTCACAGAGACTCAAGACTTGCAAAGCACAAAATATTTACTATCTGACCACTTACAGAAAAAAATAGACTGTAGAAGAGATCTGAAAGTAAGCTCCAAAAAGGGGGAACTTTGTGTTTTTCACGGTGATGTATTGTAACTGTACAAAGACACCATATTTATGTGGAATTAGTGGATGATTTCCATGCAGTTTTTGGGATGACCATTAGTTGGACTTAGGTTTCAGGCTTCTGGTATCCCAATATGATATTTGGTGTGATTTGATCTATGGGTCTCAGTAACTTACTAACTAGAAAGCAGGTGTCGGGGACAGAAAATACAGATTTCTTCAGGACAAACTGATCCAGGTGAGTGGAGCATACATGATGGTGGTTAAGTGATGGAGAAGAAAGATGTGAAGTCTTTGCTGATGGACAAAGAGCAGCCAGCCCGTGTCCCCCTGCTGGCTTGGGATCACTGAGGTCAGTGCCCTCCGGTGGCTTTGGGTAAGGCGTTTGCCAACAGCTATCTGGACCTCTGGGCCTGGGATAAGCAGACTGGGTGGCATGGTGGAGAGGGATGACATATGGCTGAGGGGTTAATGTTCATGGCAGACAGGACTGCTGCACTGCAGGAACGTGGGCATGGGGTCAGGAGTCCTGTTCGCTTGGCAGGGGGGCTGCGCTCCAGAAAGCAGCTGTGTGTGGGGAGCAGAGGGGCTCCTACTACAACTCTCATCCAGTGTCCACCCAGGAGCCCTCCACGGCATACTTGCTGTACTTCTGTGGTTTGCTTCTCCTCTCTGCTCCTTGTTCTTCACTTTGATGGGCCACGTTTCTTTCTTTCTTTTAAGATTTCATTTATTTATTTGAGAGAGAGAGAATGAGAGAGTGTGCACAAGTGGGGGGAGGGGCAGAGGGAGCAGGGAGCCCAATGCGGGAGTCGATCCTGGGACTCCGGGATCATGACCCGGGAGCAAGGCAGACACTTAACCGGCCGAGCCACCCAGGCGCCCAGCATGCGCTGCGTTTCAAGGCCCCAGGGATTCCCCAGAGATTCTGCCGTTCAGGACCAAAACACCGCAACAAAGCCAGTCTTGCAGTAAAGTGAGTCACATACATTTTTTGTTTTCCAGTGTGTATAAAAGTCATGTTTATATGATACTGTAAAAAAACCCAACGTAACTGCCTTTCATTAAAAAAGACTTCGTTAGGAAAAAATGCTAACCATGCTCTGAGCTTTCAGCGAGTCCTAACCTCTTTGCTGGTGGAGGGTCTCGGGTCAGTGCTGATGGCTGCTGCCTGGCAGGGTGGCTGCTAGAGCAGTTTCTTAAAATAAGACAGCAGGGGCGCCTGGGCGGCTCAGTCAGTGAGGCATCCAGCCGGGTTTCGGCTCAGGTCATGATCTCAGGGTCATGAGATGGAGCTGCGCGCTGGGAATCTGTGCTCAGCGGGGAGCCCGCTTCTCTCCTGATCCCTCCCCCTGCTAGCTCTCTCTCTCTCTCTTTCTCTCTTTAAGATAAACCAGTCAGGGGCGCCTGGGTGGCTCAGTCGTTGGGCGTCTGCCTTCGGCTCAGGCCATGATCCCAGGGTCCCGGGATCGAGCCCCGCATCGAGCCCCGCATCCGGCTCCCTGCTCAGCGGGAAGCCTGCTTCTCCCTCCCTCACTCCCCCTGCTTGTGTTCCCTCTCTTGCTGTCTCTCTCTGTCAAATAAATAAATCTTAAAAAAAAAAAAAGATCAATCAATCTTAAAAAATATATATTTCTAAGTGCTTAATTTGTAGCTTTATTTTTTAGCATTACAGACTTGGCAAAATTTAGAGGCCTGTTGGAGATTAATTCACAGAATCTGTGGTCCACTGCTTAGCAAGCCAGTAGGTATTCAATAGTTAAGTGTTTTAGTTTTGCCACACTCACTCACATACCAGACTGTGAAACGTACTCGTTTGTATAACTCACCCCTGTTTGAAACTCCTTATTTTAACTGCAAAAGAGGACACAGAAGAATCATGGCAATAAGATGATTTCAAAAGAAGTACATCCTGACAATTGAACAGCCCAGACCGTAATTTCCCCCTTGTGGAGGCTGCCAGGGCAGCAGCTTGGCTTCTGGTATAAATGTAGGACTCCTAGCAACTGGGATGACAAGGTAAAAAAAAAAAGAATGCAGTTTCCTTTCTACTGGTAACTTTAAAAAAAAGATCTGTATTTCTGCTACAGAAAACAACCCAACTAGAGTGTATAAAACTCAACGATACATTTTTGTCCAATCGGCTTACTTATAACTATGATCCTTAATATAGTATTTCAACTACTATATTTCTGTTATTTTTATTATTAACATATAATGTATTATTTGTTTCAGGGGTACGGGTCTGTGATCCATCAGTCTTACACAATTCACAGCGCTCACCACATCACATACCCTCCCCAAAGTCCATCACCCAGCCACCCCATCCCCCTCCCCTCCAGCAACCCTCTGTTTCTGAGATTGAGTCTCTTATGGTTTGTCTCCCTCTCTGGTTTCCTCTTGTTTCATTAATCAATCAATCAATCTTTAAAATAAGACAATAAAGTTTGCCACATCAATTGACTCTTCCTTTTCACGATTTTCTCTGATGCTGTTTGAGAACACTTTACCCACAGTAGAATTTCTTTCAAAATCAGAATCAGTCCTCTCAAACCCTGGGGCCGATTTATCTACCAAGTTATGTAATGATCTAAATCCTTTGTCATCATTTCAACAGTCTTCACAGCATCTTCACCAGGAATGGATTCCATCTCAGGAAGCCACTTTCTTTGCTCATGCTCATCATGAGAAGCAACTCCTCATCTGTTCAAGTTTGATCCTGAAAATGCAGCAATTAGGGCATCTGGGTGGCTCTGTCGGTTGAGTGTCTGGCTTGGGCTCAGGACATGATCTCGGGGTCCTGGGATCAAGTCCCGTGTCGGGGTCCCTGCTCAGGGGGAGACTGCTTCTCTCCCTCTCACAACTCTCTCCCTCTCTCTCAAATAAATAAATTTAAAACAAACAAACAAACCAAATCAATAATTCAGTCCCATCTTCAGGTTCCACTTCCAAAGAAACAATCTGAAATATTGCAGGAATTTCCAAATGTGACCCAGAGATACAGAGTTAGTAAATGCTGTTGGAAAAATGGTGTCAACAGACTTACTCTCTGCAGGGCTGCCACACACCTCAATTTGTGAGAAACAGGACCTGCGACGCACAAGAAAACAAAGCAAGTCTGTGCAGAACTGGGGCTCTGACTCATACCATTCCACAAATCCTGATTTGGACACTTTGCCATTCACTCCAGGAGGCCCTGTCTTCTATTCTCCCAGTTTCTGAGGATTCTTCTGATGGTTTTTATTATTGTCATCATCATAAAGAGCATCGTCATGATAATTATTGATGTTCATCAGCATTATTATAATTATTGCCGCAATGATTAATCACTGCTCTTGTTATAAAACATAATGTTTCTCCATCCAATCAGGGTAGGATTTACTGGATAGGATGACTAGATATTCCCAACATATGCAAACATACAGGCGCTCCCTCACTCGATGGCATTTCCCCTGATAAGTGCCTGGAAATTTTCAAGTTCCTTTCCAGATGCCCAGAATCACTATTTCTACAGGGGAGACTTAAGGAGGGGATCTTGTCCTGCCTGAGCCCCTGGAAAATATCCTAAGGTACCTGGAGTCCAGTAAGGGCTCATGGCTGCTTAAAGGTACTGGGAGGGCATCCTTAGACCACCAGAGTCGCTTCAAATTTCCTAAGACCCCCAGGGCTCAAACACCACTGGGCAAGTTGACAAGTCTTGAGAGAAGTCCCCACCTACTGGCGCCTGTGCAGAATTTTCTTTCTTTTTTTAATTTAATTTAATTTAATTTAATTTAATTTAATTTAATTTATTTGTCAGAGAGAGAGAGGAAGGGAGCACAATCAGGGGGATTGGCAAAGGAAGAGGGAGAAGCAGGCTCCTCGCTGAGCAGGGAGCCCGATGCGGGACTCGATCCCAGGACTCTGGGATCATGACCCGAGCCAAAGGCAGACGCTTAACCAACTGAGCCATCCAGGCATCCCCAGAATTTTCTAAGAATATCCCAGAACCTGGGAGCCAGTGAGCCCATCCCAAGGCATCCCCTAGTGGCTGGGGAACACTGAGGAGGATGCCCAGGGACTGATCTCATGGTCCATCAACAGCCCCAGACAAAGAGCCCACATCCAGGAGTCCAGACATGAGTGTAGCTAGCAGAAAGTGCAGCAAGGCAGTCAGTACTGAGACAGGGCTGTGGCCTAATGTTTGCTGTAGGCAGGGCTTTGGATGGAGGCAAAAATGGATCTTAACTAAGTCCAGCTTCCCTGGAAAACATACACACAAACACATTTATAGGAATCAAAAGAAGAGCTGCCTCTGAATGACAGTTTGTTTTCCAGATGAATTTTCATGTCCTGTCATATTTTGCTAATTTCTATTTTCAGCATTTTGGAACCATAAGCACATGTAAGTAATAATCTAATATTGCTCCTAGGACATGAATTGGATTACATAAGAAATACATATGACCATCTATTCTAGATGTCCTTCTTGATATAAACAAAACTTATACTAAACATATAATGTGTCATTTGGAAACCATATCTCAAGAAAACAAAATCCATGCATGTAGTTTTTTACATTAAAATTTTTTTAAAGATTTTATTTATTTATTTGACAGAGAGAGAGCACAAGCAGGGAGAGAGGCAGGCAGAGGGAGAAACAGGCTCCCCGCTGAGCAGGGAGCCCGATGTAGGACTCGATCCCAGGACCCTGGGATCATGACCTGATCCAAAGGCAGATGCTTCACCGACTGAGCCACCTGGGCGCCCCTCACTTGACCTAGCTGACAAAAATCATAAGCCCTATGACAGTGAGTTCCTACTGCCCCTAAATACACATTTCTAATGCATGATGGGAAATAAGATATGAATAAACTTTCCATGACTCATTACACATTATGAACCTGAAAACTTTGTCCTGTTGGTCTTTCATATCTCAAACATATTGCACACTTCATAGATATCATTTCTTGAAAAGAAGCCTTATCAATTTCATATTTTTATAATCTTTTTTTTTAAGATTTTATTTATTTATTTGAGAGAGAGAGAATGAGAGAGAGCACATGAGAGGGGGGAGGGTCAGAGGGAGAAGCAGACTCCCTGCCGAGCAGGGAGCCCGATGCGGGACTCGATCCCGGGACTCCAGGATCATGACCTGAGCCGAAGGCAGTCGCTTAACCAACTGAGCCACCCAGGCGCCCCAATTTCGTATTTTTATTTCCATTCTAAAAATACCAAAACAAGCTCATTGAAGTACCATATGAAAAAACATTTGAAGAGGAAAAATGGATATTGTATTGTATGTATTGTAGTAAAACTTGAATACCAAAATATGATATTCACCCACTCCCTTTCACTCTTATTGTGTCATTCCAAGTCCGTTAGATCATCTGCATCCTCTATTTTAGCTTCTTTTTCTAGTAGAGCCAGGGCATTTTGGCCCACTGGAGCCACCAAAAAAAAAAAAAAAAGTTTAAATCAAGCCAGGAACCCCCTTTGTCACCATGCTCGGCCTGACTCTCTTGAAATTTTCCAAGCGGCCACGAGGACCCAAGAGCCATAGTGTCTGCAGAATTTCCTAGGGCAGTTCAGGAGCCTGGGAAATGCCACTGCCCCAAACGGGACTCTCATGGAAGGCTTTCTAGGCCCACCTTGGATGCCGAGGAGGGGAGGCTGGGACTGGTCGGCGCCGCTGAGAAGGTGATGCACACACCGAGACACGAGAGGTTGTCTCAGTCCCCAGCGGAACCAGGGAACGGCCCGTACATGTCCCCCCAGAGGGCTAGCTAGGAACAAGAATGGCTGGACAATCCAGCCCACCCCTCAACATTTGTTGAGGAGAACTCACACTTAGTTGGAGACCTTAGCGCACAGCCAGCTAAGTCAAAAGATCACATAAGCGAAGAAGGGAAGCTGTTACCTATTAGACTGATTACACTGGGTCTGGCTGTTAATTTAAAAAGGATCAGTATCTTCACTGAGTGCACATTAAATTGGTGTAAAATTACTGAGTACCAAATAATACTTTCAATATGTAAGAAGGACTGGGAAAGCATTGAGGCCTCTAATCTGAACCTCACACAACAAATTTAAAAGGGAAAGTGGTGTGGAAACTAAAACTGGAATGAGTTTGGCATTTGCCCTTCCGCGGCGCCCCACTGCTGCTGCCGGTCTAGGCCCCCTCCTCCATCGCTCTGCCGACCCCACTGCTTCTTGCCCAGGTTCCTCTCCTCCACTGTTACTGTTTTTCCAGCTCCGTAGGCCCTCCCCCTTCTCATCCTCTATTTTGCTCTTACTCACTCTCCCTTACACGCTGTCTCCCGGGTTCTCCCTCTTGGGCTCTTTTTTCCCTCCTCTCCCCGCCCACTCCACACTCGGGCTGGAACGAAGATGCCGGCTGCCTAGCGAGCGCGGACTTTGCAGTGGGACACTGGGAAAGTAAACAAGCTCTGGTAGGTACGGCCCGGGGAACGGGCCTAGGGACACAACAGCACGCGGCGTCCCAGAGCGGGGTCGTCCCCTCCGCCATCGGAGGCTGCGGAGGGGGGGCCCGGAGCCGCGGGGCCCGGCTGCCGGAGGACGGGAATGGGGAGGCGGGTGTCCCGCGAGGACTGGGGTGAGCTGAATGCCGGGGCGGGGGGTGTCGGGCGGCCCGGGCGCCAGCGGGCTGTGGGGGTACGTGCAGAGCCAGGACCCACGTCCCGAGTGAGGACGCGGCGCGGTGCGGGGACACAGAGAAGACACGCACAGCTGGAAGGCCGAGCGTGCAGGCCTCGGAGCCACGCCAACCGGACAGGCGCTGGCCCGGCCCCAGCGCCCGGCCCCGGGGCGTTTAAGGGCGAAGCGGAGCTCCGCGCGGGCGGGGCGGGCAGGGACGGGGCCTGTGCCGTCCGGGAGGACCGGGCGGGGACGCGGCCGCGGAGCGCCGCTTTGAACCACAAACACCAACGCCCACCCACCAGGGGATCCTTCGCGCCAAGAAAAGTTCTGGCGCCAGGAAATTACGAATTGGGGCGGAGCCTTCTAGGGGCGGGGCCTGTAGAGGCGGTGTCAGATGGACTGGGACCGAGCTAGAGAGTGGCGCTGCCAGCGTGGGGTGGGGCCAGTGCGCGGGCGCGGCCGGCGTGGGGCGGGGCCTGGGGAGGGTGAGCGAAAAGCGGGGACGGGACGTCAGCGGAGAGGCGGGGCTGGGGCCGGGGTGCGGTCGGCGTGGGGCGGGTG
>NC_058404.1:139983-157880 GCF_002201575.2 Neomonachus schauinslandi | reverse complement strand
GCAGACTTTCCGGTCGGCCCCTCGTTCGCTGCCGCGCGCCGGCCGGCCGGCCGCTCGGGTCGATTGGCGGCTGCCTGGTGTCCGAGGGATCCGGCCGCTGCTTCCCTACTTCCGGGGAGCTGTTTCGGGCAGTTCCAGGTGAGACTTAGAGCCGCGAGGCCTCTTGCCGTGCGTGCGCAGACGCCTCCCGGGTGGGGTGACAGGTGTGTGCACGGCCCCCGGTTGTGTGGAGGCGCCGGGCTGGGGGCGCGGGGCCGGCGGGACCCCGGCCGCCGCCGCCGCGGCTGCTGCGCTGGGCGCGGGTTCGCGGAGCGAGCGGGGGTGGCGGAGGCCAGGCGGGAGAGAGCGGGGCGTCCTCGGCGGGAGGCAGAGCCGCGGCCGCGGGGTCCGTGTCGGGACTTGGGGCGAAGCGGGGCTGGCATCCGAGTGTCGGTGTAGGTCGTTAAGTGCTCCGTGGATGGCGAGTTCCCGTTGTCCGACGTCTGCTGTCAGCGCTATCCGAAAATGTTTTATTTTGAGAAGTATGGGATATTCTAATGAGGGTTTTTGTTTTCTATTTTTCGATGTTTTGTGTCCAGTTAGGATAATGAGGCTTGTAAAACGGGTACTGTTTAGGAAATACGTGGTTTTTGCTTTTAGTTAATGAAAAATTAATTTTTTAGTATCTGAGGACATTTGATACGGATGTTTATTGTTTCCCATTGTTAACCTTAAAAGTAGAACTGCCATTTATTTTACCAGCTGGTAAATATTGGGGAATATTTGGGAATAGAATTGCAATCCGGGACAAACAAGCTGCAGAAAAACTGTAGGCAAGTAGGGGAACAAAGGAGAGGCATGCTTTTTTAAGGAGAAAAGGGGTAAGTTGGGAAGGTTGCTGTGAACTAAAAGTCCATTGGAGGAAACTGGGAGTTTGAAGTGTGGTGGCTTCTCATTGGCTGAGCTGTGGTCCTGGGGGCGATGAGGAGAGCTTTTCTTCCTCCTGCTGGAGTTGTAGAGTAGTATCCACGTGCAAGGTCAAGTCCCTGAAAGGTCCAGTCCCTCTTCCTACTGGGTCTGCAGTTGCCTGAGAGTTCTCCCTGCCAAATCTCCCGACTCCATTTTAGGGAGGTTTCCCATTACGAATTTTCACACCATAAACATTAAAAAACAATGATCAGATTGGATTTTCAAATTTCAGTAGCTTCATTTATACCCTTAATAAACTCTTACAAGAAACTGTAAATTAATAATCTTCTTTTTAATGTTTCCTTTGGAAACAATTAGGTTTATGCTGGTTGGAATTTGGCAATGCTAGATTGCGACGGTTCATGCTGCAGAACTTCCCAAAGATTTTAAGAGAGGACACCCTTCTGGCTTTCTCAAAACTTCTTCTTCTTCTTTTTTTTTAAGATTTTATTTATTTATTTGACAGAAAGAGGCAGCGAGAGAGGGAACACAAGCAGGGGGAGTGGGAGAGGGAGAAGCAGGCTTCCCGCCGAGCAGGGAGCCCGATGCGGGGCTCGATCCCAGGACCCTGGGACCATGACCTGAGCCGAAGGCAGATGTTTAACGACTGAGCCACCCAGGCGTCCCCATGGCTTTGTCAAAACTTTTAAGTTGATTTAATATTAATATTTGAACTCAGATCAATTGAGAATTTGGTAGATATTTTTCTGTTAGGCAATAGAACAGTAACCACTCTGGAGTTCTTACAAAGAAGGGGGGCCCTGCTTTCCTCCAAATCTCCAAATCTCCATTCCCCTGAGCTCAGCTTACTCCTCTCAGACCTGCTAGGAAGTGGACTCTGACTAAGGAGCTAGGACTTTATACCATTGGTGGTCAAGTAGTCTTAACATTTGGACTCTCCATTTACTTTTTCTTCATCCTCTTTCTGCTTACATAGGAGTCAAGTGATAGAATTCTATGTAACCCATCCAGCCTCCAGGTCCTTCTCCATCAAATCCTCAATGTGTAGGTTTATATATAATGTGTATTTGGGAGTCTCCACATCAAATGGAATGAGTCCTCTTGAGTCTGTATGGGATGCATATCTCCCTATGACCAACTTAGTCCATAAGGTGGGTATCTGAGTAAACCAAACTAAACTGTACACCATTTCTCCGAGTCTCTGTTTCTTGGCATCCCTTTTTCAGGAGAAAATGCATCTCTACATAAGTAGTGCTTATTATAATGGAAATTATTCTTAGACCACTTTCCATTGAGGTTATAAATTATTTCACATAATCATGTGAATTTTGACTTTGCATGGGCTTTTTCGTGGGTATCAACAGGGGAGAGCATAGGGATTTGATATTCTCTTATTTTCTGAAATGACCACTGCTTATGTTTTATCTAATAAAAACCAGTTTTCCTGGACCGCTAACTTAAAGGACAGAAAGAGCCAGCAGTAGGGAGCCAACTATCAGATCCAAATAGAATATCTTTAATCTTTTTATTTTAAGATTAGCATCTCCCTTCTCAACTCTCTGCCTCTCAGATATAACTGAGCTGGGGTGAATATAAGGAGCTCTGTCTTAGCAATTGTATCTTAATGCTTCTATTCATTTTCCTTTCACAAAGAAGCTTCCATATGGTCTTTTGTTTGCGGAAAAATGCACAAACAGATTTTAGTATTTGTTTGCCAGAGATGAACACTGAACAAAACAGAAATGAAATGTAATATTAAAACCTCGGTTGGGGCGCCTGGGTGGCTCAGTCGTTAAACATCTGCCTTCGGCTCAGGTCATGATCCCAGGGTCCTGGGATCAAGCCCCGCATCAGGCTCCCTGCTCCGCGGGAAGTCTGCTTCTCCCTCTCCCACCTCCCCTGCTTGTGTTCCCTCTCTCGCTGTGTCTCTCTCTGTCAAATAAATAAATAAAATCTTTAAAAAAGTAAAATAAATAAATAAAACCTCGGTTGTTAACTGTCACCAAAGGGCTGTAACTGACTCACTGTTCCAGTGCACAGACCACTTGGCTAATTCACGGTCCTGTCAGGCTTGCCTCACCTTGGGACATTTGCATATGCTCTTTCCTTTTCAGCACTGGTTTCCCCAGGCCTCTTCGTGAATGACCTTCAGCTGCACTTTTCAGTCCCCACAAATGTTGCTTTTTCAGTACCACACCTTTTCTTCCCTAACAAATATTTATTCAGTTCTTTCATATTTACAACTGTGCGTACAAATTTTTTTTTTTTTTAAAGATTTTTATTTATTTGAGACAGAGAGCACAGGTAGGGAGTAGGGTCAGAGAGGGAGAAGCAGACTCCCCCATGAGTAGGGAGCCCGACGCGGGGTGGGGAGGGCTCCATTGCAGGACCCTGGGGTCAGCCGAAGGCAGACGCTTACCCACTGAGGCCACCCAGGAGCTCTGAGCCTACAGTTTAAAGGGGGGAAACTCTTCTGTTTTTGGATTTTTTTCTATAGAGACCCTTACAAGCTTTTATTCCCCTATAATTTATCAAAGTTCTGGGTCTGTGTCCCCTTTTCCCCTGCCATTTTGCAGAATGGATGCTGCGTTAGCAGGCCTGAAAACCACATTAATCTCATTAATGGGTGGGTGCCCTTGGGTGGGTGATCAGGTGCATAGATCAACAACAGTCGTATTTTGAAAGGAATCTTTTCTGAGCAGTAGATCCTCAGTGGTGGTTTACAATATTCAATAAACCATGTTGTAGACAGATGTGTTGTCATCCAGGCTGTGTTGTTCCATTGACAGGGTACAGGCAGAGTAGATTAAGCATGATTTTGAAGGGCCCTAGGATTTCAGAACGGTTCATGGGCATTGGCTTCCACTTAGAGTCACCAGCTGCATTAGCCCCTCACAAGAGAGTCAGCCTGTCCTTTGAAGCTTTGAAGCCAGGCATTGACTTTTCTCTGGTTATGAAAGCCCTAGATGGCATCTTCTTCCAACAGAAGGCTGTTGGGTCTACACTGACAGTCTGTTGTTGAGTGTAGCCACCTTCCTAAATTCTCTGAGCTAGATCTTCTGGATGATTTGCTGTAGCTTCTCCATCAGTACCTGCTGCTTCACCTTGTCCTCTCATGTTATGGAGACGCCTTCTTTCCTTAATGCTCACCAGCCAGTCTCTGCTATCTTCAGACTTTTCTTCTGCAGCTTCCCCACCTCCCTCAGCCTTCACGGAACTGAAGACAGTTAGGGCCTCTCCATAGGTTAGGCTTTGACTTAGGGAGTGTTGTGTTCTATCCAGACCACTCAGACTTTCTCCACATCAGCAATAAGCTTGTTTCACTTCACTTTCTTATTCATGTGTTCACTGGACTAGCATCTTTTTTTTTAAGATTTTATTTTATTTTTTTTTTACTATTTTTTAAAGATTTTATTTATTTGACAGAGAGACACAGTGAGAGAGGGAACACAAGCAGGGGAAGTGGGAGAGGGAGAAGTGGGCTTCCCGCTGAGCAGGGAGCCCGAAGTGGGGCTCAATCCCAGGACCCTGGGACCATGACCTGAACCAAAGGCAGACTCTTAACAACTGAGCCACCCAGGCCCCCCCCCCTTTTTTATAAGATTTTATTTATTTGACAGAGACAGCGAGAGAGGGAACACAAGCGGGGGGGGTGGGGGAGGGAGAAGCAGGCTTCCCGCTGAGCAGAGAGCCCAATGCGGGGCTCCATCCCAGGACCCTGGGATCATGACCTGAGCCAAAGGCAGATGCTTAACCACTGAGCCACCCAGGCACCCCTGTAGGGTTATTAATTGGCCTAATATCAATATTGTTGTGTCTTATGGACTAGACACCCAAGGAGAGGGAGAGAGATGGGGGGACAGCTTAGTGTAGCAGTCAGAACACACAGAACAGGGGCGCCTGGGTGGCTCAGATGGTTAAGCCTCTGCCTTCGGCTCAGGTCATGATCCTGGGGTCCTGGGATTGAGCCCAACATCTGGCTCCTGGCTCAGTGGGGAGTCTGCTTCTCCCTCTCCCTCTGTCTCTCCCCCTGCTCATGGTCTCTCTCTCTTTGTGTCTCAAATGAATAAATAAAATCTTAAAAAAAAAAAAAAACAACTCTGCAAAGTGCACTAAAATGAGGTGTGCCTGTAGTTAAAAACTGGAGGGGGAGACGTTGTGTATCCTTCTAGGCCCAGGACATTGCCCTCAGCACCCCTCCTGGTCATCTCGAGGCAGGCAAATGACATCTTTGTGCAGACCCTTCTCTCCCATTAGCTCCTGGGAAGAGAGAAAGACCATCCAACACAGATCTCTTCAAGTCAGATTTCTTGAAATCCTAGTGACTGTAATACTCGACATGCTTCAAAATATTATAGGTTCCAAGAATAAATTATACTTTTAGTGTTGGTTTTCCCATAAATAGGATGTGTTTCAACTATTTTTTAATAATATGAAAAAGTTGATAAGTCTTAGGATCTATCTTAATATATAAAAGAATAAATGACTTCTGAAGAAAATTATCAGGCAGTGTATTTTCATTTTAGGCACAGGCATTTGATTCCAGAAAGAATGGTTTGTCTTGTTTTCTTTTCAGTGTATTTATATCAAATATAAAAGTGAATCTATACTAACTCTCAAAAGTTGAGAGTATTATTTTTATAGCAGGCATTTGAGGTGATCAAGTGCTCCGTCTCCAGGGTTCTCTTCTGTGTCGTCTTGCCTAGTCACACTGCAGTGTCCTTGCGGCAGTGAGGATCTCTCTTCATCAGACGGATGTGTGCGGTAGGAAACTCTGAACAGGGCTTGTGCCAGACGGAGGAGCTGTCCTAGAGAATAAGAAGGATAAATTGTCAGACTCTGTTGTTTAAAGGCTAATTTAGGAAAGATAATTTAAAGAAATTTAAGGAAAAAAACTGTGTGTATGTAATCCTAAAGGATATAACTCTTATGTAAAATGCTGATATTTTAGTTAATTAAAAATATATTTGAGCAGGGGCGCCTGGGTGGCTCAGTTGGTTAAGCATCTGCCTTCAGCTCGGGTCATGATCTCAGGGTCCTGGGATTGAGTCTGGTGTTGGGCTTTCTGCTCAGCGGGGAGCCTGCTTCTCTCTCTCCCTCTGCCTCTCCCCCTGCTTGTGTGCTCTCTATCTCTCTCTCAAATGAATAAATAAAACCTTTAAAAAATTTATTTGAGCAAAGTCTTAGGAATACTCATGGAAGTACGAATAATTTTAAAGACTTATTTTTTTCATGGTAACAGAACTTGTGTAAAATTGCTGAGACAAGCAGGGAGCCGACCGCAGTGGGAGGAGCTGGGTGGATGAGCTATGGCAGCAGGCAGGAGGGTTTCAGGGCCTGAAGATCATGGCAGGTCTAAAGGCCCTACTTCAAGGCCAGTGAGAAAGCATGGAAGAAATTAAAGCTGGAGAGTGTTACGAATAAATTTGTGCTTGTAAATGATATCAGCCCCACGCAACAGCCTCTGGGGAGGGGAGAGCTTGCTGGAGGTTGAGCTCAGTTTGGAGACTTTGCAGGTTGGTGAAAGCTTCTACCTGCTGGAGGGTGGTGCACCCCACCTCCACGGGGACAGGGATGATGCACTGGGAACCTTCCTGGACCGTACCCCATGTACCTCTTCACCTGACTGCTCATTTTCGTCCTTTATGACAGACCAGTAAGCTCAAGTGAAGTTTTTCCTAACTTCTAGGAGTCATTCTAGAGAATTACCAAACCTCCTTTGAGGGGTTGTGGGAACCCCTGGACCTGCAATGTGCCCAGCAGGAGTGTGAGTAGCCTGGCACTACATCTGCTGCTGGCATCTGGAGTAGAGGAAGGCTTGTGGGGATCTGATGATGACTCGGGGAAGAGACGCCAGGATTGAGCCGAACCCTGGCACACCCGGTCGCTGTCAGAGAATTCGCTCCTGGTGTGGGGAAAAAAAAAAAACAAAAAACACTACTTATTTGAATGTTTGGATTTTGAGAAATAGGACTGTTGTCTGTTACGGGGTGTTGGTCATTAAACGGGTGGGAGAAATGGGTGTATCAGGGAGATAGGCAGATCTAACAAAAGGGGATTTTTGATCTCCCATAGTTTTGAGCACAAGCCATGTAACCAGGCATTGGGACAGGTCGTGCATACGCAGTTGGAACAAAACTGCATTTTCTTGTCCTGGGTGCATGTGGAAAGGAGGATATGGGGATCAAAGTGGGCTGGTAGACTGAAGGTGGTCCCCAGGTGGGAGGAGTGATTCTGAGCAGCTGCTGGAAGGAGGCACAGCGGGGATTGCTGAGGGGCATTCCTGCTAAGACCTAGGGGTGGTTTATAGCCCTGAAGAGGACCGTGAAATCTGAGTTTGGGAAATAGACCAAAATTAAAGTGCTAGCTGTATCATTCTTTAGCCGTGTAGTTTTGTCATATTACTAAAGCTTTCCAAAACTATGTTCATGTCATTTGTTAAAGAAGTACATGCTGTAGTCATTCCGGGAGGCTGTAACACAGTGGACTTGGTGGCTTAGACAGCACACATTTATTTTTCACAGTTCTGGAGCCTGGCAGCTCCCAAGACCAAAGTGTCTGCAGATTCGGGACCTGGTGACGGACCAGTTCTGGGCTTGCAGAAGCCTGGCACTCACTGAGTCCCAGCATGGCAGAGAGAGCTGTGGGTCTGTTCCTCTAATAATGTCACCGGTTCCTTCATGGGGTCCTACTCTCATGACCTCATCTAAACCACCTCCAGAGACCACCATGTTGGGAAGTAGGGCTTTGACTAGTGGAGTTGTGTGGGGGCGGAGGGGACATGGGCATTCAGTCCGTAGCAGTAAATACACCAAAGTCTTTGTAAGGATTAATTAAGTGAATGTATTCAAAGTTCCAAGCAGAAGAGTCATATTTATTAAACTTTTATTTTGTCTTCCTTATTTTCTGGACTCTAGGTATAAGGAGGTGAGTTAAATCTACTTTTGTTTGTGATATATCGTTTTTCCATGAAATACAATTAAGTAATAAAATTTTGGTAAGAATTTAAAGTTTGCCAATACTTTATTTATTTTTTAAAATTTATTTATTTGAGAGAGAGAGCGATTGAGAGAGCGAGTGAGAGGAGGGGCAGAGGGAGAAGCAGACTCCCCGCGGAGCAGGGAGCCCGATGCGGGGCTTGATCCCAGGACCCTGGGACCATGACCTGAGCCGAAGGCAGACACCTAACTGACAGCTACCCAGGCGCCCCATAAAGTTTACCAATATTTTTAAATGTAAGATTTATGAAATGCTGGGGTGTTGTTTGTGCTGATGATTAATGTAGGACAGTATTCCAGTTACAAATTTACTAAAATGTTAGATTGAGGAAATTTCCTTGTAAGATGCTTGCATTCTACATTTTCTAAGTTGGGGACTTTTAGGTTTGGGGTTTAGGGAAAGAATTAAATAACCTTATGAAAACCTTGCTGGTTAACTTACAAACTAGGGAGCCTGGGTGGCTCAGTTGTTAAGCGTCTGCCTTCGGCTCAGGTCATGATCACAGGGTCCTGGGATCGAGCCCTGCATCGGGCTCCCTGCTTCATGGGAAGCCTGCTTCTCCCTCTCCCACTCCCCCTGCTTGTGTTCCCTCTCTCGCTGTCTCTTTCTCTCTCTCTCTGTCAATTAAATAAATAAATACAATCTTAAAAACAAACAAACAAAAAAAAACCCTTAAAACTCAATGATTTTCACTTCCTTGTCTGAGGGGCTCCTGGGTGGCACAGTTGGTTTTGGGTTGGGTCGTGATCTCAGAGTCCTGGGATTGAGCCCCATGTCGGCCTCCATGCTCAGCATGGGGTCTGCTTGAGAGTCTCTCTTCCTCTGCCCCTCACTCCTGCTCCTGCTGTCTCTCTGTCCCTCTCTAAAATAAGTAAAATCTTTAAAAAAAAAAAAAAAAGCCAACTTGCTGGTTAACTTACAAACTCTATGATTTTCATTCCCTTATCTGGAAATAGAAAAGAATCTTCATATTTTATTTACTAGCAACGGTAGCCAAAGCCTTCTCACTTTTGCTCCAGGCAGATGTGAGAGCTGCCCACTTCTCTGAGGGCCCATGGCATGTTCTTGTAGAGGGAGCTGGGGGGGGGTTGCATGCAGGGTTCTCAGGGATTCACGATCAGGATCTCCAGGAATGGGGGATAAGACTAGAGTCTCTTGGCTTCTCTCTCCTTGCTCAGCTTTTCCTGCATATTGCTTGTACTCTCTGTGAGTGGAGATCCAGAGGAGGCGAGGGGGTGGCTGAATTCTTGAGAATGCAGCTGCAGGTGAGTGGAGATGGGCTCTTGCTCTGGATAAAAGCTGTGTTGCCAGTGGATGGGAAGGCCTCTCTTGGCCTGAGTCTCCTCAGTGCACCCAGGCAACGTTCAGGGAGCTGGGCACTACTTAATTGTTCCCAGGACTTAGGGATGCTTGTGCTTGGTCAGGGATTGATCAGGAAATCATCTCCTTTGCAACATTTACATATCTCATTCTCCGTGAAGGATGTCCTTGCAGAAAAGAAATTGGCAGAGTTTTCTTTCTCCTCCATAGTATGGTCTTAGTTGGGAAATGGTGTGCTCATTAGTCCTAGTAACGTGGGGAGGGGTGACGTTCGGCCCATGAGGGGACAGGTGTTCGAGCTGTGCAGTTTTCCAGAGAACACAAGAAACATCTGTGTAAGAGAAGAAAGAAGAAATCATGTTTTCCTCTCAATTTTAAACTTAAAAATTTTGTTAACATGTACTTGAAGTTAGGGAGCTTCCAAAGATGACTAAAATCCTCTTTACTACCTTTATCCCTTTCACCCATTTTCCCTCTTTGTGATTAAACTTTGTTAAAATTGGAAATCTGAAAACAGTGCCCGGGGAGTACTTTTTAAAAATTAGCTGTGCATTTTAGAGTAAAATTTAAAATCCTGAAGCAGTTTTTGAAGGACCAAGAGAGGCCAGAACTAATTGAGAAGATTCTCTTGCCTTTGAACAGAAAAACAGGATTAATATACAGAGACCCGATCCAAGGATAATTGCTGTTGAGAATGGAGAGCTCGCTGCAAGAGGGATCACTGTGGGGCCATCCTTCAGAAGAGCAATCTCAGGAGCCCCTCACGATACTGTCTGCCCTGATCTCTTCTAAAGAACAAGTGAGTTTTGTACGATGAGTGGTGGGCCTTGCTTCATGAGTCTCTGCCCGTTCATATGAGTGGACCGATTACGTGTGTGGTCAGTGTTGGCACTGAAAGAAGCATTTGCACAATAGCTCAGTGGAAATCACAGCACCACTCTGTATAAGTTCGTTTTTCTAGTAATCTCTATGAACCTGGGGCTCGAATGCATGACCCCAGGATCCAGAGTCACATGCTCTTCCAGCTGAGCCAACCAGGTGCCCCTCAGTGCTATTTAATCTAGGTTATAATTGCCAACCAGGAAGTAAAAATTTACAGTTTATTGGGAAATTGCCAGGTGATTTCACATGGAGATTCCTTGATAATGAAGTAATTGTGGGCCTACTGTGTGCGTCTTTCTTTTTGAATGTGTCTGAAAGGCATAGGCAGATCACGGGAGAACGTGTGATTTGAGCCGTACACGGTGTTTGACCTCCTATCCACACGGTTTCTCCCTTTGCCGTCAGTATCCTATTGACAGTTCTGTGATATTCTAGGAATCTGTGACCTTCAAAGATGTAGCCATAGACTTAACCCAGGAGGAGTGGACCCTGATGGACAGGTCCCAGAGGAAGATGTACATTGATGTGATGCTGGAGAACATCACTCATCTGGTCTCCGTGGGTGAGTCAGCCACCATCTGTCCGTTCGTTCAGTCATCTTTTTATTTATGAACCATGTAGGCAGCAGCTTCCACAGATTCTAACAGCTCTCTGCCCTAACTCATACTCTTTTGTAGCCCTTCTCTTCTGACTAGATGAAATTTGTAAATTTCTCTACTGTCATCAAGTGTGTTACATAATAATTTGAATTATGGTCGTCTTGACTACACTTGTGTGTCGTTCTGTTGCACTTTCTCCAAGACCCAGAACAATGCTGGAAATACAATGAATAGTTTTTGGATGGATAAATAAAGATCTTAACTATTTTCTGCTCTGGGCACTATGCTGAAGTTTGAGCACAGTAGAAAATCGAACATCGTGTATCACTTTCCACATAAAACTCCACGGAATATTCTGATGGAGCGTATGTTTATTGTCTTCCTTTGGAAATAATGTTAACCGCTCTGTGAGAACACTGATTTCATTCCTTCTGGATGCATATGCTGAGCCTTCTGCACGTGCTGAGCTTGGGCAGGAGCATCGGCAGCAAACAGAGGTGTTGACTGACCCGGGTGCAGTGTCAGGCTGAGAACTTCATTGATGTTTCCAGTGTTGAAGGCGTTATTCTCGGGGCTGTTGTGCAGTGCTCACACTGTTCTTCCTCAGCAGCCTGCACAGTAGAATATCACGCACTGTTCTCAGCGCAGAACTGTAAATTCACGTACCCTTCTTCCATTGATCTAGGGTGTCAGTTCTTCCAATCAGATGTGATTTCCCAGTGGGAACAAGGAGGGGTGCTGTGGAGGGAAGACAGAGGACTTGCCCAAGGCTGGAGTCCAGGTGAGCTGTGGACACAGGCGCTCAGTGCGAGAAGTCTAGTGAGTCAGTGAGCAGGATCTTGTTATTGATGTCACGCATGTTTCCTTGAATGAATGATAGCTTCAGATTCTAACAGTGAGCCTGCATTCCTTAGACTTTGTTATTAACTTGTCACACACCTTCGTACATCTGTACTTATATTTGACCTCAGAGAAGCAATGTTCCTGTCCTCATAGGATGTAAAATTTCACATTGTGGTCTTGGTCATGATTTCTGCTCTTTCTCTCTCTCTTTTTTAAATGATTTCCACTCTCATATTTTTTGCAACTGCCCATCATTATTTATTTTTCTTTTTTGAGTTTTTTTCTAATATTATTCTGATTGATATTATTCTAAAGTGCTTGTCTATTCACCAGTATAATCCTCAGTTTCACATTATTTGGTCATGCAGTGGTTAGTGTTAGGAACACACATGGATCTTGTGTGTTTTTCAACACTTTAATTCCCCTACTCTACTCAAGATGTTTCTTAGATTTACTTCTTATTATCTTCAATTATTTCAGGCTTGGAAAACAGCCATAAAAAGGAAGAAACAATATCTATGCAAGATATCTTCAAGGAGGACCCATCTAACTGCAACACAATAGTAAGTTTCATGAGGATAAACCTTGCCTGTCCGTGTTGGAGGCCTGGGAGTCGGATAAGTTAACAAGGCATAAAAATCACATATTGCCACAGAATGTGGTCAAAAATTTAATTTGGGGAAGAAATTAGCCTGGATTTAAGCTTTAACAACTCTGATAAAAGGATAATTGTATAACCGTGGTTTATTTGCACGAAACATAATGACATCTTCAAAAGCACTCATTCCTCCAATAAAGATGCTACCAAGGTGTTCTATAACAAAAGATTCATGGCAGCCAAACTCTCTGCTTCGAAGGGGAAAAAACACTCCATTGATATTAAAAAAATCTAATAGAAACCGAAAGAAGAAAAGGGAGATCTGCACATAGATGAGGGCAGGAGTAAGCAGTAAAGGAGAACAAGACAAAGTTACATCAACTCGGGTACTTAGAACATCCAACCTCATCAGCTGGGGAAGCCCTGTGGAAACAGCTGGGCTGCAGTCCCGGTGGAGAGGCCTGGGCGGAGCATCCTCCGTCCTCCCCTCAGCTGAAACTTCCCACTGACCATCCCCACGAGGGCTGTATTTATAGGGCACAGGACGGGGTCTGAAGTTAAACATTTGTTTGCCTACGTGCAGTTTGGAGTGAGCTGCATTTCTGCGTTATCACGTCTTTGCATCGTCAAGGAGTCTGGGCTGTGTTTGTTTGCCTCCCTCCCAGATTCCATCCCGGGGGTACAGCCCAGCCTGGAGCAGGAGGGGATGTAAGGCAAGACTTAACAGCTCTTGGCGTCCAGACCAGAAGGGCCCGTTCTGACCTGGAAGCCAGCTAATGTCCACTAACCAGGCTCCCGAGGTCACTCATGCAGCAGGAGTCTCACACACATCATTGTTTAGCCTGCCTGCGTTCGTGCAGGTCAGGGTGGAAGGTTCTGCGGGACAAATCACAGAAACCTCCACCCATACCGTACATTCGGTCCTTGAGTTGTCCTGCATAATACGATACCGTGTGTACCTGCAAGGCACTTTTGATACATCCACAAGTCCAACAACATATAAATAGTACAGTGAATGTTATGAGTACAGCATCCTGTAGAAACCCTCCTCAACGGGGTAACCAGTCCAATAAACTAGGGGAAGTATTGATTGGATTAATTAACGGTTGGTAATGGAAAATTAGCACTGTCACAAGCATAGATTCTCGTTTTAAACTGACATCATTGGGAATTTGCTTTCTCAATTTTACGTGTGTATGTTCACCGTCATCGGACAAGGTGATAGCTGTTAATCCTAGAGTGAAATTACAGTGCTCTCGACGAGTTTGGTCAGTGAGGTCAAGAAGATGTCCGACGTGTTTTTGGGAGTAAATCTTGTGTCCATCACGACACCAGCACGTAGGTCCTATATGTAGAGAGTGGTGGGCCCAACAGGGCAGGATCAGCGGTTGTCCTACTTTGGTGGAGATAGCCTTGGCTTGAGTCCAGGCGATGGGACAGCATAGAACCCAAACATGATAGAATGTTTTATCATCGGAGTACATGAGTATCGTTGTAGCAACCCCTCCTTGAGCAGTTACTTCAGCAGAAGGGGGAATGTTGTCGGATGGCTTTGGAAGGTAAGTTAGCATCTGAATTAATATTCCAGCATATTAATATTGGCTAGAAGGGTTTTGTCATACACCTTATTTGTAAATTAGGGATCTTCATCTGCCCTAATGGAATCTGATTTTGACCAATAGGTCTATCGGTCAGGATTTTAAAAGCCTCTCTTAAGTATAAGTTTCATTTTGATAAAGAGCCATCCCATACTTTTTTTAATTGTTGTTTTAAAAAAATCTGTTTATCTGTGTCATCAATTCAGCCGCCTGGGGGTAATAGGGAATATGACAGATCCATTCAATATTATAGGAGGAGGCAAAAGCTTTTACTAACTTACCTGTCAAGTGGGAGCTGTTATCATTCTGGGTCTGAGTAGGTACATCATCATAGAATAGTCTCTAAGGTTTTGATAGTTTTCTTTGGGTGGTGTGGGCAAATGGGCCAACTATTAAATACCCAGAGAAAGTGTCCACTGCCACACAAATCTGACAGCCTTGGAAGTAGGGTAATGGCCCCACATAACGTATTTGCCAAATTTGGGCAGGAGGTCTTTGCTGCTGATTCTGCCCCTTGTACTGTGGTGGGATTTCTTGCTTTTGCCAAATCTGACAAGTTGGACATTTTAATACATTTTCTTTCATGGCATCCCGAGTGATGGGTATCCCACAGTCCTGGGCCCACCTGTGAGTAGCCTACCTTCCCAAGTGTCTGCTTTTCGCCAGTCCGGTGTCAGTCACAGGCTTACCTGTGTTTGCCGTGATTGAACTAATGAGTTAGGTACTTTGTTGAAGGTCTGCTCTGTGGAGGTAAGCACACTGTGAGCATCTACATGGAAAACAGTAATTTTAGTATTTGGGACCCATTGCCAAATGTCTTCCCATAGGCGTCTTCAATAAAAACTAAGTAGTAACTGCTTGTGAACTGTCACACCAGAATTCTTTGGATGGCAAATTTATGAATCAGTTAAGCACAAAGCATGTTTATCAAAAGACTCAAATATCCTTAGTTTCTCTGCAGTAAGAAGTCAGAAGTGCAAGCCTATTTCAGTAATCAAGTGCTTTAGCACTTCATCCTATTTGGAAAAGACCTAGACATCCAACGAATTCAATCCCAATTCATCATCCAGGCAAAACTTTAAAGTTCCAGGTTACCAAAGACTTTGAAAGCTATCTTAACAGTTACCCATGAAAACTTGGTGACACTAAATTAACCATTATTTTAAGTCATCCTTTTTTTTTATTATGTTAATCACCATACATCATTAGTTTTTGATGTAGTGTTCCATGATTGTTTGTGTATAACACCCAGTGCTCCATGCAGAATGTGCCCTCTTTAATACCCATCAGCAGGCTAACCCATCCCCCACCCCCCTCCCCTCTAGAACCCTCAGTTTGTTTCTCAGAGTCCATCGTCTCTCATGGTTCGTCTCCCCCTCCGATTCCCCCCTTCATTTTTCCTTTCCTGCTATCTTCTTTTTTTTAAGTCATCTTTTTGATAACAAATTGCAACCAAGATAGCATGGGCTTATTTGACCTTTATTAAACCTTTAGGAATTGCAGGGGCGCCTGGGTGGCTCAGTTGTTTAATCGTCTTCCTTCGGCTCAGGTCATGATCCCAGGGTCCTGGGATTGGGCTCCCTGCTTGGCGGGAAGCCTGCTTCATCCTTTCCCCCTGCTTGTGTTCCCTCTCTCGCTCTCTGTCAAAAAATAAATAAAATCTTAAAAAAAAAAAACAAAAAACTTTAGGAATTGCATATAATCTCTAGAATAATTATAGCATTTACCCAAACAACATATCCTAAGGCTTAACATCATTTGTTTGACAGTGCTTCCCAAGTAACTTAACACACCGAATAAAAAGGCCTCGGTCAAAAAGATGTCATTTGCAATTGAAATCTTGGGAAGTTTGTTAAAACCCTAGAAAGTTTTAAAGCACATGCCTAAATTGAATTACAGATTCTTAAAGACCTGATAAAGACAAAGCCTAGAAACTGGTTTATCTGAGCAGACAAAAAGAAAACAACCGTTTACATCTTCTTAGCAAGTGCAGACCAATAATTTGAGAAACTTGTCTTTTGAACAGAGAGAAAAGCAGAATTTTAATCTTATACCATGTACTTTTAAAATCCATTCATTTCAATCTTTAGTCTGTCCTTATCATACTTAAAATTCCAAAGATCTCCCTTCACAAACCTTCTACAACTTTACTTTGCGTTCAGATTTTATCCTAAGCCATTTCTCTCCAAACAACCAGTCTCATCCAGGACAAAATTACCTTCTTTTACCTTCAAAAAAATACATTCCCGTTCCTTATATCTTTTTTACATATCTCCTACTTTCATACATACAGAGTTGCTTCCATTATTTCCGTCTGTCTTAGGGTAAGATATCTTTGAAACTGCCACAGATGTAGCAGTGTATTCAGAATCCACCTTTTTTTAAAACTTCATGTAGCACAGTATCTTGGACTTGTCACATCTCTTCTCTGGTGGGGTGATGCTTCTGCTGCCCTAGGTGGCTCCGTCTGAGAGGTGTTGTCTGTACCCCCGTCATCATCATCCCAGATGTCGCCATCCCACTCACGCCCAGCAGAACCCATAGCTACGTGCACTTTCTTAGTGTCCATCTTCCCTCTCTTATTTCTACCTGGCCAACCGTATGGCCATTTTTTCTGCCCCATACTGATAGGTGTGGACTTGGTAAGTCTGACATTGAAGCATAGCCATTCTAGATTGTAAATCCGCTACTTCCTTTTCTAATTTTAGTTTTTCCTCCTGGCACTTACCACGATGTGGTCATTTGTCTATAGGCTGTTAACAAACACCATCCCCAGCGAGCTAGGAATGACACAATCATCTATCCCAGTTAAGAGTCCGCAGAGCGTCTGTGAGCAGTGGTGGCTTGGCTGACTTTATTTTACCTTCCCATTGTTCACACAGACTGACCTGGTTAGACCATTCTTTTGCCAGTGAGCAAAACTGCAGATCTTCCCACTCAGGAATATCAGCATCAGGGTGGGGGTTTCCTCTTCGAAACAGAAAAGGCATGTCGTGAATCCGGCCGACTACACCAGTTACGTTCTACATAAAAGATTGACGGCAGCCATACTCTCTGTTTCAAAGGGGAAAAAACACTCGATTGATATTATAAAAATCTAATAGAAACCGAAAGAAGGAAAGGGAAGTCTGTGCATAGATGAGGGCAGGAGTAAGCAGTAAGGGAGAACAAGAAAGGTACATCAACTCTTACAGCTCTTGGCATCTGGACCACAAGGGCCCGTTCTGACCTGGAAGCCAGTTAATGTCCACTAACCAGGCTCCCGAGGTCACTCATGCAGCAGGAGTCTCACACATCATTGTTTAGCCTGCCTGCGTTCATGCAGGTCGGGGTGGAAGGTTCTGCGGGACAAATCACAGAAACCTCCATCCATATAATATGCAAAGGTAAAAATGTTTGTGCGTGCAGGAGATGAATACCCCATGTGCACATAAGTAACCTGGGGAAGGTTTTAATTGGAGATTATCACTGAGTGGTCAGCCTAGAATTTATATATAGAGAACTGAATGGATAAATGTTTCTGAGAAGTTCCTGTAACAATCTCATTTCTTTCCCAACAGCAGAAATATCACTCAGGAGAAGACCCCTTTGAACATATTGGGTATGATGAAGTTTTCACTCAGACCTACACATTGACTCAACATGTCTTAACTCACACTGGACAGAGACCCTATAAATGGAGTGAATGTGGGAAACATTTCAGTCATAGAAGCGACCTTTATAGACACCAGAAAACTTACATGGAAGCAAAACCTTATAAATGTAATCAATGTGAGAAATGCTTCCATAATAGAAGGAAGCTTTGCATACACCAGAGAATTCACACGGGAGAGAAACCCTATAAATGTGATGAATGTGGAAAAAACTTCAGTCGAAATTCCCACCTTCGTTCCCATAAAATAACTCACACAGGAGAGAATCCATTTGTTTGTAATCAGTGTGGGAGTCACTTCAGGTATTTTTCATCTTTAACTAGACATAAGCATATTCATTCTGGACAGAAGCCTTATGAATGTCATCTGTGTGGGAAAGCCTTTGTTCAAAGTTCTTACCTTAAACAACATGAGAGAACACACACTGGAGAGAAACCATATAAATGTCTTCTATGTGGAAAAGCCTTTGTTACAAGCTCTAATCTTAGAGAACATG